>NC_139822.1:7862088-8035599 GCF_963457635.1 Microchirus variegatus | reverse complement strand
GATGCATTTTACAGACGGCCTGTAGGGGGCAGCATGGTACACACTTCGTGTGATGCCCTGATGATGAAGTTGAAGCCGAATCAGAATCACACTCGTCGGTCACAAGCCAGAGGTTTGCAGGTGGAATAAACGACGAAATACACACAGATGCTAAATAATTTGGTTAAAAAAAAAGCAACCTAAAAACAATAAATACATAAAACCAACAAATTAACTAATAATAGCAATATCATCAAAAAAAATAGCAGCATTCTAATTAAAGTGTGTTAAGAGTCTGAATTAAATGTCTTTGATTGACATCACTGTTTTTCCCGGGATCAGACTCGCCATATTTTTGTCTTTCACGACGGTCACAGTGGCATGGATTCTTGACGCGTCTTGTTCGGGGAGGACTGCTGACACTTGTAGTAGGACACTGACCGATCGTCGCTCACAACGTTGTGCAAGTTCATGTGCCGCGTTTTCCATCCAGATCGGCGCAGTACGGTGTAATTCGTCAAATGGTACGGGCGGTTCTGGGTGGAGCTTCGCCCATGAACAAATGCTAGATTTTATCATGGGGACGCCAAATCTCTGTTCTTCGGTTATGTCAGAAGACCACACTGTCTGTTCACCTCTCCTGACGCGTCCACGGCCAAATGAATTCACGCGGTCTGATTCCCCTGCAGCCCAGTCTGTTTTTGTGCGAGGGTCGTCGGCCCTTACCTTCCTGCTGCCCCCAGGAGATGCAGTTGAGTGGTTGGTGAACATGTCGATAAATGTGCTCCTAATTGCATGAGCGCGTGGTGTAAATATGTAAACTCGGAAGAAATGAATCGCTTTCTGAGGTTTGGGTGATGGATTAGCTGCATGTGGATGGATGGATGGATGGATGATGGAGAGGCACTTGCGGCTCAGGACATTTGTTCTGCAGAGTATGTGCTAACAGCTCGGGTGATAATTAGATCAGTGAGGTAACTATAGTACCCGTCTCCCTCAGTGCACAGCATCGGCAGCAATTCATTCACAGAGAAGTCTTTTCATTTGCACCTAAAGACAAAAACCAACTCCATAATTGGGATCACGCCGTCTTCAGTTTCGTACACTGAATGCGTTTCGGTAGAAATGACCCACCGGCCGTCACCATCTTTTGGTGGCATCATTGTCCACTGGATGCTATGTTCTCAGAGTGGAGAAGAGGGAAGAGAGGAAAAAAAAATAAATCAACACTATAAATCACTTGTTGTATATGACCAGCGCTTCTGCTTTCTCCATTTTTCGAAGGCCTGGTCCCTTTGATATCTCTACTCCATCTTTTGACCGAGCACATTAAATCTCAGGGAGTCTCGCACTTTGTTATGTTTACTACCTTTTTCAAGCCACCATAAAACCTGCCTTGTTTTCTGATAGGGGTGAGTCAAGTCGCACGCGGAGAATAAAGTCCAGAGCTTTAGTGACTTCTGCTGCTGCTGCTAGTGCTGACGTTTGATCCCGACCGCCGTCCAAGCTGTGGCTAACGAGTAAAACGGCACACTGGTACATTGGGAAGATAAACAGCACTTCGTTTTGAAGCCTGGCTATAATTTAGACAGGTTTTCATTCAAAACATTTCTTTTTTATCTTCCCAGCTGACTTAGATTTAATAGACTTTTCCAAAAAGGTGTCCTGAAGGGTGGGAGTTTATTTTGTGTGAGCCAGTGGAGAATGAAATTAAATATGCATGTGATTTTCTTCTTCTTTTTTTTTTCTTCAATCACTGTGGTAGGAGGGGAGAAAAAAAACCCACATCCATGGTGATTGATGATAGTACAAAGCAGAAAGTGAGGTGTCTTCATTCTTCTGCGACGTTGCTTTTCAAAGATGTGTATTATGATGATAATGAAGGCGACGGGAACACACGGATTCACTTGAGCTTGCGCTTACGCGCGTTGACTTCCTAGAAAAGTCTGTCAGCAGAAGACTGATCATGTCCAGAAGTTGACTTTAAAAGCTAGACTTGAACACGTGCTGCTGTGTGGTGCGTTCACATGCAGGTCCTCAGAAGGTCCCCTATCCATGAGCCGTGAATTTGGAAAAACTTGGACACACCCCTACAAAAGAATTGTGTTTTAGAGGTGGTGACCTTTAGGGACGTCACAATTCATTTAGGATGCTGAAGGAAGCAATTATGACTCTAAAGCAGGGGTTCTCAAAGTTTTGATACCTGAGGGCCAATTTAGGAACCCAACATTGGACTGAGGGCCGCCAAAGGCAAAAACAGGAAAAAAAAAACAGAAAGAAATCCCATTTGTAATAATTTTAATGACCAGATTGCAGTTCTACAGTTTAGCGTTAAGTAATATAAGTGTTAATATAATGTAATTTAGGCGTTAATATAATAACGCTTTATAATTTACTGGGTAATTACCCAGTATTTTGGCCATTGTTCTTACCTTCTATTTACAGGTTAATACCAAGTAACACATTTCTGTTACCATATATTTACTGGGTAAATAGCTAGTAATTGGGGGCTGTAGCTACCTGCTTATTACCAGCTTATAACCCAATAATACACTAAAATTCACCATATAGAAACCAGGTAAATACCCAGTATTTTTGTTTACACTTATTGGTCTGTATCCAGTAATGTCCAATAAACATTTAACAAGATTAGTAGCTCCTGGATTAAAACAATCAACTGTGATTCACTGCGGGGTCCGCCAGAAATGTTTCTGCGGGCCGCCATTGGCCCCCGGGCCGCACTTTGAGAACCAATGCTCTTAAGCTACGAGGTGATCAATAGTGGTGTGATGTTGATCAGTTCATTGGTTGAAGGCGTACTGAATGTAATGAGTGACGCATGTTGGGCATATGCACTTTGAACATTTGGTTGATTCAACCAAGCACATGTTGGTTCTTAATATATTTTTCCGATCTCGGTTGTTTCATATTTTTCATTGTTTTAATATTAAGAGAGAATTGCAGTGTATTGGGGGAAAAAAATGATTTCCCCCACCTATAGAGTTTGTCTTAGGTGTTGTAGCATCACTCCTGGAAATGTTGCTTTGTTATCAGTGTTACTACTGCTAACTATTGTGTATTCTTACTAATATTGGAAGATCTGTGTGGACAGCAGCTAACCATTACAAATTAATAAATAAGTGTTATCAAAAAGTGGACGTGGATTGCATAAAATTCCATAATTAAACAAACTCTCCACCTCTAGGGTTCTGTGTGTATTAGTGAAGGGAATCTTTGGGCACGTCGTGATTCGGTTACGATTCTGTAGGCGACAAATACGATTCTTCTGAACTAATTATATAATTGCGTCTTAATGCATACGTTTATTTTAGAAAATTGTATTTATACAAAGTGGAACACCATTTCAAACATCTTTTTATGATTTAGTGATGAGCTATAATGTTTTCTGCAGTGATTTTTGTCATCACTTACTACATTTTTCCCTGGTGTGCAGCAACAGGAGCCACTTGTATGTGGTCATGTGATGGTTGTGTTGCCAGTGTTTTAGTTTGGTTTCACACAGTGTACATATTGTGTGGCTTTTGTCCAACTCCCTTCTTCCTCCGTACGACATAGAAGCCAACTTTTTCCACACGCCACTTTATAATCCAGGTTGTGCTGGTTTGCCTTTTAGATTCTTAACCAGTTCATTTCTGAAGGCGTATTGGACATAATGACACATTTGGTTGAATCAACCAAGCACAGTATTAAAATGCTAAGTTTTTCTTCATTTGTTATACATTTCCAACTATAGCTGTTTCATAGTTGATTCATAATTGTTTAAATAATCGCTCATTTATGCTTCATTTTGGTCTGTTTAAGTCTGTCCGTCATGACCCTATACCTCTGTGCATCTTTTGTGTTGGCATGAACGTTGCAAAAAGAAAATAAAACACATTTTTGAAAATTGTTGTCACAACTTATATGGCAAACAACCATGCAATTGTTAAATGACAACTTTATGTAATAAATCTAAAGCAACTGGCCATAAAATCCTCCTAATATGTCACAGAGACTCAGGAATAATGTTCATACAACAAACTGAACTCACCAACAACAACAACAGTACAGACAAAATATTTTCATTGAAAAAAATATTTTGCAGACTGCAAATCATGTTTATGTTTTGAAATCATGTTTTGGCATGTGGCGCCACCTACTGCCGTCAGTAGAGTCTCAGCTGTCGCGCAAACCACGGGTTGCCAGTTACGTCATAAAACAAAACCTAAAAGACTTCGGTATTTGAATTTGAATGTAGTAACCGTTTTTGGCCACATTCTTACATATGGCACCTTTAAAGGGGAAATAAGTAGTTTATAGTGCCATCTAGAGGAGAGGCTGAAATTTACAACAAAGACCTGCTGCTCTGCTCACCCCCTCCCTTCCCTGAGCGCTACGGTATCCTCAGCCGGTCAAATGTCGTCCTCGTCGTCTTTCTCCGTGTCAGCAGATGAGGTTCGTGAGGCGAGGGAGAGGGCGAAGCTACCGCGGCCGTAGCAGACGAAGCGGAGAGAGAGGAGGCGGGACTTCCGCTACAAGTAAAGAGACGCTTGATTTGTTCTCTTGCGTTTGTCCTTACAGGCTCCGGTAGAAACATGGCGTCTCGCTGCTAACAGTGGCTATGCAACCGCGGTCCGCGACCATGTTATTTAACATGACTTTTTGAAACACTACGAAAATGAAACAAAAACTATTATACAGCGACTAGACAATGCAGGAGCACATAATATGTATAAAAAAGTGGATTTTGGGTTATATAAACCCATAAATACTACATATTGTACCTTTAAGTTTGCAAAACAGCAGTCGGTAAAAATCGTTAAGTCTTATGCCTCTTTGCATAAATGACCAGCTAAACATAGACGACGTGATATCGAATCAAGCTATTTCTAGACAATCCACCTTTCAAAATAAAATCTGCTGTCTGAAGTGTTGGCAGCAAAGGTCTAAGTCTAATGTCAGCCTCTCACAATTAAAGATCAACATTGTGTTTCCAGACGTTAGAGTCATACCAGGTGCGCGCCATATAAGAGACCGTGATCTATCATTCTGCCATCCTCATTACACTTATTTTACATGTTGCATTCTGAGTAAAGGGCACACAGCTTGACACATCATTCAGCTGTGTTTCTTTGGGAAAACTCAGCATCTGTTCACTGGCAATCGCCACAAGGGCTTTTAAGAAATGAAGGAGAATCGACAACAACTGACGAACAAGCGAGGTTCAGGAAAACTTAACCGTAGACTAAATAAACACACGATTCAATTTGTCATCACAGAGATAGCTGAATAAGGATGCTGTCAATCCATACATTTAGATGTAGAGGTGTGTTTTTGTCAATTTTCTTTAGAAACCAGTAATGTGTCATTTAGTGTATTTCGGTCACATTTGTATTCAAATCTAACAGCTCTGACAGCAAATAAAAACATAATAAAAGTGGTATTAAACACAGGCTTAGTAAGGTGACATGACATTCAGGCTGTATTTGCACAATGACTCATCCTTGTTTTATTTTTGTTGGCTCCACACTTTAGATTTGACAGTAGTCTCTGTAAAGCCTTAATGACTCACCTTTTTAATTTTGGTGTATTTCAGTCGACTTTGTGTCAACCGTAGCTCTTTTAACACACAGGCTCCTGTTTCTACGGTGCTGAAAGGCATTTGATAAGTTAACATTAACTCAAGTCATCACTCTTAATCCTTCAAATGCAAAATAAATGCAGAGGCCAAGCAGTGAATTCCGTTTTTTTGCATGACACGAGATCAAAGCTGGTCGGCTTAACTAAATTAAGAGTTTTCATATAGCTTTTCTCCTTGTTCTGCCTTCAAGTTCCTGACAGTTGTATCCCCACCTCCACCTTTATAAACATTTAAACAACATTTAATATTCTAGCTTAATTCCTTCAAGCAAACGCATCAGCAGCACATTTTAGTGAGTAACACGATGGATTGGACAGAGTCAAGTCTGTGCATGTTTTGACTGTAATTTCAAGGATCAATTATCGTTTGGGTCTTTTTAAAATTCAAGGGACTTTGCGGTTTATTGTAGTTTACTGTACATTGCAGCCACAATAACTGTCAAATTAAGTGATGGAGCAATAACGTTGAAAAGCACATTGACATTGAAACAATCACTGTGATGTTTTGAACTGCTGATCCATGGAGCTAACACGACATCACAAAAGCCTAATTGTCGAGGAGGTTACGTTTCCGTCAGCGTGGGTGTATCTGTACGTTTATATTTCTGTTTGCAATTTGCATTTTAAGAAATACCTATCTGTTATTATGGGCCAAACTGTTAAAAAAACATATCGCTGTGAAAGCATCATTTGGGTATGTGTATGTAGGATCAGACGATCCATCTGCCATCTGATTTCATGCTCACTTACACCATGTGGGTTTTCTCTGGGTTCCTCTCAAACACATGCAGAGGTTAATTGGACATTGTAAATGGTAGGTGTGAATGTGAGAGTGAATGGATGTTTGTTTCTCTGTGTTTTCCCTGTTCCTTTTGCCTGATGTCAGCTGGGATCGACTACAGCCCCTCGTGACCCTCGTGCTGAAGATAAAATGGGAGACGGGGGGAATGAGTAAGAGTGACAAATCGGCCACATTGGGCATTGGCGCGCCAGTGTAAACGGGAAGCTGACTCTCCACTGCAAATGTTAGCAAAGAGCAACAACTTTGGTAAAAAACAATGATTGAAATTAACATAAAGGCCACATTATACTTCTCTGACTGCGTATGCGTTATCCGACTGCGTCACCACGGAGACGCCTCAAGCCTTTATACTTCTGCGTCGTGGTGACGGACACGCGCTGCAATTTCCCGCCCGATCAGTAGGGGTCGCTGCGCAAGGTTGTTGTGCTTCAGGCTACAGTGAGCAATGTCGTCGAGAGAGAAAGACTGTTGTTGAAACAGTGGACGTTTCTCACTTTTCTGTGTGACGGAACGCAGTTTTAAGATAATTTGAGGCGAGAAATTGGCCATTTAGGGTCTAAACATGTGCTGTGTGTGTTAAGATATGACGTATTTATAGTTTGGCAGCGACGTTATCGGCGGGGATGTCCGCCTCTGCGGACGCTCGGGTGCTCACTGTGAGCCGGCACAGAGCAGCTTAGCTCGGCCTGTCCTGAGGACCAATCGCAGCTCTTGCCGTCTCCGCTGTCCCTTGACGGAGTGACGGACACTTAAAAAATATTTCGTGCAGTCGGAGACGACGCAGAGGCTCTTTGACAGGCTCTGCGTCGACGCAGAGTCTCTGCATAACCTAGGCAGAGGCTCTGCGTCGACGCAGAGTCTCTGCATAACCTAGGCAGAGCACTTTACGCAGGAGTATAAATTGGGCTTACCTTAAACCAAAATAAGACAGTCAGAAAAAAGAGGGTTCCAGGGCCAGTGGAGCCAATCCCAGTTGACAAAAGACAAAAGTTCAGTCAAACAATACTCCAGAGCAGGTCGAATCACCAGTCCTGAACATCAGGACCCAGAGTCTGACTCGAGTTTGAATCCTGTACTTGAGCTCTAGTACACTAGTCACGTGCACAAAGCCTTTCATTAAAGGGACACTGTGTAGTATTTATGGGTTTATATAACCCAAAATCCACTTTTTTATACATATCATGTGCTCCTGCATTGTCTAGTCGCTGTATAATAGTTTTTGTTTCATTTTCGTAGTGTTTCAAAAAGTCATGTAAAATAACAGCGAGACGCCATGTTTCTACCGGAGCCTGTAAGGACAAACGCGAGAGAACAAATCAAGCGTCTCTTTACTTGTAGCGGAAGTCCCGCCTCCTCTCTCTCCGCTTCGTCTGCTACGGCCGCGGTAGCTCCGCCCTCTCCCTCGCCTCACGAACCTCATCTGCTGACACGGAGAAAGACGACGAGGACGACATTATTTTGACCAGCTGAGGATACCGTAGCGCTCAGGGAAGGGAGGGGGTGAGCAGAGGAGGAGTTCTTTGTTGTAATTTTCAGCCTCTCCTCTAGATGGCACTATAAACTACTTGCTTCACCTTTAACATGTGGAAAGTGGTTAAGCAAAGCATTTTCACGAGCACCATCCAGCAATAGAAAGTGAGTGAAATCTTAAAGTCCGGCAAATACGGCTCATCTCCGTATCGCCATAAGTGGCACTCCGCATCCAATCATCAGCTGTTGATTTGCTGGTGATTTTATTTACATTTGTGAGAGGCAGTAATGTTGGTTCTCCAGGCGGCGTGATGTGGCCACGTTATCTCCGAGCTCGGCAAGGGAATGATAATTGGCCTTGAGATGTGACTGCCTGAAGGATGCTGGACAAACAGAGATGCTCTAATTACACACAGCTCCTTCTTGAAACGAAGAGGATAAAAGCTAATGAATCGTACACAGGCCAACACGGGCTGCTCTAGAGAGTGAGAGACGGAGACAGAGGGGTGGGGGGGTGTTTGTAAGAAAGGAGGAGAGGCTGTTTAGAGTGTGTGTGTGTGTGTGTGTTAGGCACGCTCCAACAATTCTGTGATCTCATCAACATGTCTTAAAAAAAAAAAAAATCCTGGCTAGAAAAACAACTTACTACGCAGCAGACCATGTTTACAGAAGTCTGCGTTTTCGTTGTAGGTGGCTCAGAGAGTTCTGGCACACAGGAAAAAAAAACTCACTAATTAATGCTCCAAGGGTCTCGATTGTTATTAAAGTTGGGAATGAGAAGGAGAACGAGGGAGGGGCAGGGGGAAGCAGTTAAATCAGGACATTACTGTGCTTTGTCGGCTCAATTGATTGTTAGGCCTCCTCCCCTCCGCATAACACCAGGGTGGATGTCGACTCATTTTAAACTCTCCTTTTGAATCAAAGTAACAAATGCAGGATTTGCTCTCTGGCTCCCCCTACAGCTGTCATAGACCGTACAATATAGACACGGTGTGAACATAAAGTAGAATGTGTTTTTGTGGCATGGAGGGAAAACTCTAAAAGTTTCATAGTGCAAAAACAGGTGATTGAGACCTGCCCAGGCTTTGCTATTCACCCTGTTGTAAGTCAATGTATCATCCAAATAATCTTGGAGACAGTAGTTGAAGGTTGGAATCCTACATTGTGTCTCAATAAATTGCTCACACCCTTTAGAATTAAAATCTTTAGCAGCTAACAAGGACTGGCAGCCACGCACTTGAACTGGATCGACCGCGACTCATTCCTCACCACTTCTTCTTCGCAACCTGTTAAGTCAGCCGGTTTCCATTCAGCATCATCGCCCTGCAGCCTACGCGGCGTTACTCAAATTGAAATTGATTCAGACGGAGCATACTTTTAAGTTTGTCTCAGGCGAGTGAAGTAGCCTCGACCCCAATGCTTTAAGACTTCACTTTAAAAGGTGTCTAATGAAACCTGTGTGGCTGCCTTGGCGAGCAAGGCTTTTAAGTTTTTGTCGCAAGTTTTAATGAATAACTCGAGTTGCCTCATCCGTGGGAGCAAGTGCACTTGCTAAATTGGAGAAGGCACATCTTTCGTGCCAAAATCTGTCAGCTGCTTCTCAGACAATGCACAGTGGAGTCTGCTACCACTGTTTCACCTTGTCTCCTGTTATTTATTAAGCTTCTGTCAAGGCTCAGGCAGTTGGCAGGTGTACATCCCCTCCTCCGTCGCCCTTCTCTCCCAAACGGGGCATTACAGAGTATGTAACCAGGGGCTAAATTCTCCATTACTGTCAGTCTGAATCTGTTGCCGTCACATTAGCTCATGTCATCCGGTCATTAATGCATTAGGCCCCCGTTTCAGTCCCTGTTATTTGCATCAGCACTCTTTTTACGCTGTGCATTTGCCCCTGCGCTAAAAGCTGCCTCGGCTAAACCTGTTGACCATTTAACTGTTCAATAATGAATCGTTCCCCCGAGGAGGAGTTATAGGCCTCCATTTAGTTTGGTGAATAATGGTTTAGGATGCGAGGGATGAAAAACAACAAACATCATACACCTTGTTATGGCTTTTGAGATGGGACAAGCGGCTAATTTGAACCTTTTTACACCTTCTCTGCTGTGTTTCAAATGCACCATCTAGGTATTGGCCAATACTGGCTGTAAAATGTATTTTCAGCTCGCTGTCCGCTATCCATCCCATTTCCACCTCCTCTTCGTCTGTCACTTTTGTGTCTGTTCATTATTCCTTTTTTTTTTTTGGATTGGAAAAAAAAAATGCATAATTTTGATGCGGATTAGATATATATGACTACACCGATCCGAATCACGATCACACATATACCAGCCCAGATTCTTTTTTCAAATCGTTCCGCCCTTCAGGAGTATGCAAACGTATTATGTTAATTTCACTACAGGAAAGCCTGTGTATATATGTGTATATAGTATGTTATCAGTACTCCTCATATATTCAATATCAAGATAAATATATATATATTTGCATCCCTACAGTGTGTACTTTTTAATGCAGCTATATTCCCCACCAGCATGATGTAGCCATTATCATCCTCCACTTCTTCCCAAAGCAGAAAGTACCTGATTACAGTCCTATCGGTCACACTCTGGCGCCTGTTTTGGAGGCTGTTATCTGTTTGTGGTGGAGACTCCTTTGGGAGGCGTGCAGCCCCGATAAGAGACTGTTGTTCTGTAAACAGCCCCTCTTACTTCCTCAGGCTGGGTTTGCCTCTCTTTTTAAACGGCTCTCTTTTGTATTTGGCCCTAAGCTCGAAGCCCCGCGTGACTGATTTCCCCAGGCCCGAGGTTTAATGACATTACTGTACGCTTCGCACCACACAGGGTGGTCACTCTGGATCTGTCAGAGCCAGAGGGGGTCGTCTGTGCCTTCAGAAGCATATAGGATAAGATTGCAGGGAGTAGGAACAATGTGTAGAGGGAAAATGCAAACTGTCTCTCTCTGTTGTCTCTGGCTCTCAGTGTTGAAAATGAGGACGTTAATATGCCCTTAAACCATTGGTTCTCAAAGTGCGGCCCGGGGGCCAATGGCGGCCCGCAGAAACATTTCTGGCGGCCCGCAATGAATTACAGTTGATAGTTTTAATCCAGGAGCGACTAAGATTGTTGAATGTTTATTGGACATTACTGGATACAGACCAATAAGTGTAAACAAAAATACTGGGTATTTACATGGTTTCTATATGGGGAATTTTAGTGTATTATTGGGTTATAAGCTGGTAATCATCTGGGATTTTAGTTTTAGGCCATATGGCTCAGCCCTATGTCAGAATGGACTATTTGGACACGCACAATGTCGTCTAATTCCCCAGAAGCAGAAGTATAAGTTTCACGTCTGCTTCTCCCCTCACTGTCCACTATCCATCTCATTTTAATGTCCAGTCACCTTTTTTGGAATAGAATTGGAATCCTTTTTCAGCAGTAACAAAACGGGAATACGTCAGGTTTTTACGTGATGACACGCGATGGCACCAAAGCAGGAAGTCGTGTTTGGATGAACTGTTATCTGAACACTGAACTGAATGAGGTTCAGAATAAACCAGCCCTCTCATTCAGAATGAAATTTGTTTCCACATGGGCTATATCAGATCAGAGTTTTCCCCACCATTTTTATCCCGATAAGAGCTTTTATTCCGATGACTTGTGTCCATGTAACCCTAGCTACTGACGGTCAGTTTGCACCACTCACGTCAGCCATCCTTGTACACTTTGCTAATGCACTCTAGCGAACTCGAAATCAGACGCCACAAGCCGTCGTGTTGTACCAAATTACCCTCAGTGTTAAACACCGCTTTATCGAAAACCGCTATTAACACACACACAGCTGCAGGGCTTCACGCTAAAGAATGGAGCAAACACAAAACAATAACTGTGAAAGATGATGCTTGGGGCTTGAAGCCTGGCTCCCCGCCCTATAATCAGAGTTTGACACGCTAAAGAAATTACAGGGCACAGGAGTCTTTAGAAGTGCGGGTGCAAACGGGAACAAAGTTGAAAACGCGTGTTTTTGGAACAACGTGCATCCGAATAAACAAAGCAGTGGAAATCTGACAAGTTGATTGTTATGTTGGTACGCTGTCCGCCGGAAGAATAAACTCGGCTGGATGCAAGTTTATTAGTTTCATGTATTAGTAGAAAGCCTCGAGCATCAGCAGTGCTATCGTCACACGGCTTCACATGACATACCGGTCAGCTTCAATAATTCACTTGACTTTTATTTCACATTTAAGTGATATTAATATACTCTGTTACTCGGTTTTTAGAATCAAGCACTTGCTCTAGCCATTTCGCCTTAAAGGTCCACTGTGTACGTTTTAGGTGAAATTATGTAATATAAAATACATTTATAATGCTCCCTTAAGAGTGCACAATAAACAGCTTTTTCCTATTACCTCAGAATGAACCCTTTACATTAGAGGTGGGTCTTCTCTCTGGAGGCCGCACCATGTTTTTAATGGACAAACTAAGCACCTTTTGAGTTTTAATGCTAACTAAAGGCTTGCCATAATGTTCTCCTACATGCTTGGAAGCGACGGGTGAGGTGGGAGATATTCAGCAGCAACATGCAACTTCCCTTTTTTAAGAGCTATGATTAAAATCCTCTGTAGAAAGCAGTGGCGGTTGCTGGTTTTTGGAACTGGGGAAGCTAATTTCAGGCTCAGTTACTTGTACAGAAAACGTACATTTCACAAAACAAATTTACAAGATGCAAAAAAAAAAAAAAACAAGTGCTGAGGAAGATTTCCAAAAGTCCAATAAAATTTTGATTTTAGAAAGTAAATTTAAGGGCCGTCTACAAATTGCAACTTTTACTTTTGTAAATGTGTTGGTTAGAGGAATCTTTAATTTCCAAGTACAACAAATAAATATGGAATAGCCACCTTTCAATGGATCAACCTAACCTATAATTGTCTAAATGACTTGTCTCGGCCTACAACTATATTAAAGCTGCAGTCTGTAACGTCTGTTGCCAAAACTAGTGCTCGTCTATTCAAATTATTTGTCTACAGTCAGGACTTGCTTTTCAGTATTGTAGGGACATTAGACTGGATTTGGGATGCATGTAACGCAAGGCTTTGTTGATTTCCTTTAAAAAGAAGAGAATCAGAGAGTCATGTTACATTTGTCTATGGGTTTAAATTCGAACAGTGTGTGTCGCCCAAATCAGCTGTTGCCGTGGTTACTATTGGTTGGCAGCAGCTTCAGGTTAGCTGACCCCGCTCACCTCGGGGCGACGGTGGCTAAGTGGGAGAGCGAGTCGAGTCGTCTTTCAACTTGACGGTTGGTTCGATTCCTGGCTCCGCTATAGCCTACAAGCCGATGTGTCCTCGGGCAAGGCACTTAACCCCACGTTGCTCCTTGACGGCTGTGCCGGCAGCGTGCGAGTGGGTACGAAAGATGAGCGATGAAAGTGTGAGTGAATGGGTGAATGGGAACTGTAGTGTAAAGCAGCAATGCTTTACCTACAGTATTTACCTACAATGACCAATGACTACAACCACAACACTGCACCACCCTGTGACACACTCCTAATGTAACAATTAGGAGTTATTATTGATTCAAAAATAAAATGTTGAAAAATTCTAATCAGCGTTTCCCAAATCTTGAAATGTTGCTCTCAAATGTCTTTTCTCACCAAAAGAACAAAAATATTCGCTTTTAATGATTTATTTGTTATATGGAGCAAAGAAACCAGAAAATATTGAAAAATATGTGCACTTGTTTTAATATATATATATATATAAACAATAGTTGATTAATTTAGTAATCAATTAATCACTGAGTAATGGTGACAGCCCTTGAATGTTCCCACCATTCTCCTATGGACAAACCAACATGGACCTTCTCTTGGAGCAGCTCCACAGCCTTAGTTTGGTCACTGGGGAAATGTTGCAGCACCAAACAGTGCAAATGAGGATTGCAGTGGACTGGTGAGGCAGGAGCAGCACACTGCCTGGGTTCAGAGGATGAATAATTCACTCCCCTGAGCCCAGAATTCTCCCACAAAGGACTGATATATAACCGCACCTGTGTGTCTGAAAAATCCCTCCACCTTCAACCCACAGGTTCCTCTGTTCCTTTGGGGAAGACCTCACAGAGCAGCAACAGCATGAGGCTGGAATGCTACACATTTAGGGAAGGACCGCAAACACTGGGTAGGGGAATATAAGTCAGTCAACAGAAGGTTCTCTTGTGTGACTGGACTCGGCAATACTGAGGAAAAAAAGTTTGAACACAATCAGGACCAAATATAAAACCAATACTCGATACTTTTGAATACTTTTTGAATATCAGAAATAAACCAGGTGGCAATGAAAAGCTGCTCATATGTGTTGGGATGCTTTCAGGGCAGCCCATGGCCTAGTGGAAAGGGAACTTGGCTTGTAGATGGAGGGTTGCTGGTTCAAATCCTAACAGGTCAAGGGCAACGTGCACTACAGTATTAGAATGACCTGACCATTACACCAACAGGGGCAGTAATGACAGTCAAACACATACACTACTTTAATATGTAGTTGGTTCTCCTTTTGCAGCTACAACACACTTGGAGGTGTTTTTATGTGAATGTGTGTCCGTTCATTCTGTAGAGCATTTATGAGGTCAGACGCTGATGTTCCAGTTCATCTCAAATGGGGTTGAGGTCAGGGCTCTGTGCAGGCCAGTCAAGTTCTTCCACACCAAACTCGTCAAACCATGATGTTATAGTCCTTGCTTTTTGCACCTTGGCACAGTCATGTTGGAGTAGAAAAGGACCTTCCTCTTTGAAACATTAGGATTGTCCTTCGTTGGAGATAAGGGGCTTAGCAAAAAAAACTTGATTGAAACACCTGGCACAGTTAACAGGTGTGGCCAAATACTTTTGTCCATGTATACCAGTGCCCAGTGTTCCCCATAGAGTGCTGCTCCCAATCCTGGATAAATGGGAGCATTGTGTCACGAAGGGCAGCAGGCTTGTGTTTTCATATTCGGTTACTTTTGTCCCTACTTTGAACGTTGTCTATATACATTTTGACCATGACATTTATTCGGTATTTCAGTCTTGACTGAATCATTCAAATTCAAATTTTATGGCTCAACAGGACTTTTCTTTTTTTTTTGGTCCATTTTAAACGTTCTTTAGTAGATTCTTGTTACAGAAGTTGGTTATTATGGCCAAATTCATAATGGGGAAACAGTGGGCTCGGTGGTTCAGTGAGTCCTCTTTTCAGCTAAAGCTTGTTGGTTTGATTCACACCTCCACTGTAGTCTACACGCTGATGTGCCCTTGGGCAAGACACTTGACCATGTGTGAAGATGTGTGATTGAAAAAATGTGCAGTATGAACAGCTTTGAGCAGTGTTGGAAATGTTACTTTAAAAAAGTAATTTGTTACAGTTACTAGTAAAAACTAACTCAAATAGTTACGGAGTTACACACTATAAAAGCAACTAGTTACTAGGGATAGTAACTCTTGCATTACGTTCAAAGTGCATTTTTAAATGCTCAAAGATTTTGGACCTCACCTCCACTCCCTTTTTGAAATGAAAATTCATGTGTTCATCATTTTTAATGCTGTTACTGCCATGTCTTGCTCCGAGTGGCCATTTAGACACGAAGAGCACTCTATGAATACAGACCATACAAGTGTGTTTTTTTTGACACTATTATTGAACATTTCCACAAATGCCTAGAATTACTTCAGGTTGATTTTTGCCATAGATTTTGTTTTGTATAATTGCATGAACGTTTCGAGATGAACACACTGAATTTTACTTCCTGTTCTTCTACATTTCATCATTCAGCCTCCGATTCTATAATTATCTGAACAAAAGGCTCACGAGCACTGATGAATCGACTGCGCTGAGCGTGCACGTGTGTGTGGGCGTTTGTGACGGTGTTTACAGTGTGTGTGTGTGTGTGTATCTCACGTTGGCCACTTTCCACATGTGTGCACTTGGATGTGTGTTTGCTATCGTGTCTTACGAGCACTATGTGTTCGTGTGCCCTCGTGTTTTCCTCCTCGTCCCGGCGTGTCAGCTACAGCAGACCAATCTCAGGCTTATTATCAGGGATGTGTCAGAAGGTGGAAGGCAGCAGCTGACGACGCCTTAATGAAACCTGGGCCCGAGGCTAATTGGTGACACCGCGGTGCAAGGGAATGAGCCAGGCAGTAACCAGATTGGCAGGACAAGAGGGGAGAGGACAGGGGGGGTCCGGCCCTGCACATCACTGAATTAAGCCTGTCGTGTTCATTTGAATAACCCACACCAAGGCGGGAACACCTCCACCCGTCTTTTCAGGGTCTTGAACATGCAGAACTTGCTTTGCATCTTTTCGTCGCTCCTCGCCAGGTCTTTTCTTTTCTCCTCTGCCTTTCGAAAGAGTAAGGTTTGACTGCAGTGAACTTTTGTCCCCTTTTCTTTATTCTCGCTGCTTTTGTGTCGATTCGATCAAATATTTCGGCAAAATAACCAAACGGCCTTTAAATAAAGCTGCATTTTAAAGCGGAACTAGACCGGAAGTTCCTATTAACGCTGTTTTTTTTTGGTGTGTATCTGCGTCATTACCTTGTTTACGAAGCCCTGACGGTTCCAAACAAACAGTTCAGCCACTGCTGAGAACGTTGTGTTTTATTGTAATCTCGGGGCTCAACGAGATCACTGAAAATCCCGTAATAGTAACGTAAGCAGCTGTTCTCCTGAACAACCGATCGTCCTGCTCCGGGCGGTAGTCCGGGCACATCCGGTTGCGTACATTGAACCGCAGAAGAAGAATAACGTCCGTTGTGGAGGTGTTTCACGAGCAACAGTGTCTTCTGACTCTGGGTCTGACTCCGGTTTAAAGTCATAAAAGGGACTGCGGCGGGGAGACATGACGAAGCTATTTTTAAACACTGTTAAAACAATGTTTTGATAATGACGAGCAGTGCATCCGCCGTTCCAGAGGGGGGCGCTGCGCTTCTGAAAAACGGATGTGCTGGATAGTACTGGCCAATCACAAGACTCTGTCTTCTGGGGGTGAAAGTTCACTCTGAAATCTCGCAGCAGAAAAACACCGTCAGAAAAGAGTATTTCTATCGGCTTGTTTACAGCAACTAGGAGGTTTTTGACCATAAAAACAAGTTAATATATGTAAGTAGACCTCCATAACTAACATTTATGTGCAACAGGACCACTCTATGTCACCTTTTAAGGCAGTTAAAATGGAGGGATAAGCAAAGTGCACTCTTATTTGCCACAGATGGACTTATCGTCAGGTGGAGCATGTGGATGATTATAATGAATTTCAAAATATCAATAGCTTAGAGATGTTATGTTATTTTTATGAAATAAATGACACAGTTTATGGTATCTTTCATTCTATTAATTATTCTTACAAATATATATTTTTTTCATTCTTTCACTGTAGTCGTTCCGGTCGTAAAAATATTAGTCAAACTTCGCACACTTCGCAATACTGTGTAAAATTGCAGCTCCTACAATGCAATAACATGGTTGTCGTCCTCCTGCCTTACCACTGGGCTCACTGTCTGACCATGGCACCTCACAGTTTTGGTTCCTTATGTCCATCAGAACTGGAGGTCTCCCTCCAGGGTGTCAGAGTTGACCTTTATCTGTTGGTCGGAGGACCAAAGCGCATCCCGTTTCTGTCTGTTAGGCTGCAGCTGTGTTTCTGCCTCGGAATGTACCACGGGGGGATAGTCCTATGTTATACCGGAGTAATAGCGAATGAGGTACAGCATCATCTGTGAGGCTCAGATGGTCCCATTGCTGTTTCCAACTCGCCCCATTGATTTTCATCACCAATCATAATCTGTCTTTGGAATTCAGAAATATATCAGCCGTTTAAAAGTTCATTATGAAGAACGACTTACTCCAACGTATAGTCAGCATTTCATTAAGTGAAAGAAGTGTGTAAAGCAGTGATTGCATTGCAGCTCAGGGAAGATTAATCCTGAAATGGAAAAAAAAAAAAAAAAAGGTGTTCTAATCCCTTTCCATCCTTCACATCTGGGGCTAAAGCATGTTCATCCCAGAAGAATCAGAATGAAAGATCCCAGTGGTTTGACCATGTTGTTGTTGTTGTCTGCCCTCCATGTAATAACCTGATCAAACGTCCTCTGTGTTCACAAACATCACAATAAATCTGATGTTTTTGTTCCACTTCACTTCTCTCTCTGACTCAAGTGACAGATCTAGCCCAACGTCTGTGATCTCGCGCTCCTCGGCTACATGGGGAGATCAAAGCAGGCAACAACATTTACATAAAAGATTATGTACGCGTTGTAATTAGCGCCTGCCTCGGCAGTGACAACACGAAAATATGTGATTTTTGGACTGGAAGATGAAAGGAAGGTGTGGGGGGGGGGGGGAGATTCATAATAACCAGGTCTGAGCTTTAGTTGCCACATTTTTAATTGAAGAAATCCCCAAAGACTGGCCCAGCCTCTCCAGCAGCACCTGACTCAAAGAAGATGGATTGGGATTAGGCTTATTCATTTTCGTTAATGCATTCCTGCACATTCATTTCATCCAAGATAATTATGCACTTTATTTTGTCTGCCTGGCCGCTTAATTTTCTTATGCCCAAGTGTACTGTTGCTAACCCAGCAGTGCCTATACCTCCAACATTTGATATTTCAACCATCAGATTCTGTCAAATAAGTAAACTTGCTATAGTCAAGGTTCTTTTTTTTCCCCCCAAACTGGGAAATTATGTTCTTGAATGTTATGTTTTGTTCATACACCAAATCTTTTTTCAAGAACACGGCATCATAGGTGTTACAAATTTCAAACGACTATTTATTTGTGCATGCGTCTTGGAATGGAAAAGTGTAAAAGTGTGTTCACACCAGCCAGGTTTAGTGCGGTTACATTGAACCCCCATACTACTGTTGGTTTGGGTCAGTGTGAATATGGTCCTTGGCCTCTGATGTGGACCAAACAGTCAAACTCTGGTCCCCTTGAAAAAAATATTACGTTTTAATGTTGTTGTTTTTTTTTTTTTAATGATATAAAGAAAATAACACTGAAATTTCACATTTAAAGGGACACTGTGTAGTATTTATGGGTTTATATAACCCCAAATCCACTTTTTTATACATATTATGTGCTCCTGCATTGTCTAGTCGCTGTATAATATTCTTTGTTTCATTTTCGTAGTGTTTCAAAAAGTCATGTAAAATAACATGGTCGCGGGCCGCGGTCGCATAGCCACTGTTAGCAGAGAGACGCCATGTTTCTACCGGAGCCTGTGAGGACAAACGCGAGAGAACAAATCAAGCGTCTCTTTACTTGTAGCGGAAGTCCCGCCTCCACTCTCTCCGCTTCGTCTGCTACGGCCGCGGTAGCTCCGCCCTCTCCCTTGCCTCACGAACCTCATCTGCTGACACGGAGAAAGACGACGAGGAAGACGACATCTGACCGGCTGAGGACACCGTAGCGCTCAGGGAAGGGAGGGGGTGAGCAGAGGAGCAGTTCTTTGTTGTAAATTTCAGCCTCTCCTCTAGATGTCACTATAAACTACTTACTTCCCCTTTAAGAAACTTTACGAAGACAATAATACGATTTTGTAAAAGCACTCGTAGTGATAAATGGATTATCAAAATAGTTGACAATTTAGTATTCAATCAGTCGTTGCAGTCCTAATGCTTTGATTTAAAATGAGCAATGCATGATTATTTTTCTTCAATTCTCTAATACTCCGGGTAACCATAGTTACTGCATGTGCAGAATACTTCCGAGGACGTGTCTTTAATGTGTTATTTGAGGCAATTTCCTTGTCACAGAGGGGGTCAGTTGAGGGGGTCACATTGTTTTGTGAGCTTCACCGGACAATTATCTACAACTATGGAAGGTTTTTGAAATTTAATTGTAAGTAGCTTGGCAATGGTGGAAGTTCATCTCTTACAGTTGTTAAAAAAGTGCTATTCTCAGAAATTAAATACGATGCCCTCGGATGTGTGCACCTTATCTTGTACCTACACACACACACACACACACACACACACACACACACACACACACACACACTCAACAGAGCCGTGACGGTAGCGAGGCGTAAAGAGACTTATCCTGCCAGGGGAGGAGCTGACATTTACTCTGAGAATTCACCTTTGCTTTCTGCCCTGGGATTTATGATATCACCCCTATCTAGATTCTGTCGCCATTTTTCATTACTGTTGTACTCTACCGGTGTGTGACTTTGTGTCATGGCTGGGTAAGATTTGCCCTTAGAGTTTTAAATGGAGTCGTCTGAATAGTTTGGTCTCGCGTCACTGGTGTTTCTTAAAATATGCAATATGTAATCGTCTTAAAGATATGCAATGACGTTTTAGATGTGCGCGCATTAGGCTTCATCATTGGACGTTGGGACTGGATGCAAGACAAACCTCTGGAAACCCCCGCGCTTAATTACTGTTTCGCCCGAGTTGCTCCAATTCTGTCAATCCTTTATTCCAGGAGGGATATTATCCCCTTTTTTGTTAATGTTTTTAAACGTCTTCTCTATTTACTTGGGGATATGTGTTGATTTGCTGAACATATTTCATACGTCTTTCTCATAGGAGTAATGTCAACAGTAAATGTCTGCCCTTCCATTAAATGTGCTCGTGAATCAAAAACAATGAAAGGCACTTACCTTGGATATGAGGGGTTGCTGAACAAAACGATTAGTAGATAGTATTTCACATCGTATTTCATAAATGTTATACATGTTTAATTTATATCATTTGTGTGTTTTCTATTTACGCTGTGTTCACTTTAAGACTCTGCAGTGTTAATATTCATTTTTGTGTGACCTGTAGCTTAGCAAGAGAACTCCCATTATTCATGGTTCTCCAGAGTATTTTTAGTTGTATATGTATATTTTACTACAAAGTTTCAGTAAATGAAAAATAGGTATGAATATGGTGTTATTATTATTATTACACTTAAGACAAGTGTATATGATTGCACGATTACACCGTAACACGCTAACAAAAATAATATATACATATTGGTTATGATCTGTAATACATTATTTTTCCTTTAGATAATACCTTTGGCTTTTTAATGTTAAATGAAGGATATTTGCGTGTGTTAGAAACCGTGAAGTTGCCTATACATAGAGTGACTTAAAATTACTTCTATATCTGAAATGAAATACACAAATATCTATCTATCCTCCATATATGGGACAAATGTCCTCACATTAGTGATGTGGAAAGAGTTACGGTGGCTTTCAAAGTATCTTGAACAAGTGTGCCATGGATGGCACAATTACTATAAACTTGTTTGACTCTGACAGCAAAGCTCCAGCACCTGACCTCGCCCCGGGTTGTCTAATTTCCCCTGAAATTAATGTCATGGAAAAAAAAACTATACAAAATAACACTCAGGGTGCACAGACGGGCTACATTTCCACCCCAGCAGACACGTATGATGTTAATGCCTCCAAATGTCTTGCAGCACACAGTTTGATCCTCAGTATAATGAGGGGGAAACACTCGCAATACAGATAATTCTACTCAAACACGCACACTCTATTAGACATGTCGTATTGTTGCTCAGTCAGACGTCTGGGCCCGACCAAGTGAATGTTGGTGCCAACTAAAGAATGACACGCGGGGCCACAGATCTCTTTCAATGATACCAGACAATGACAAATGGGCTGCAGTCACCCAGATATATTCAGTCATCTTCACCATCATCAACATTTCTGGTTAATAAAATAATACTTGAGCATCAAATTGATTAATGCATTTTTCTTATTTAAAGGTCACATAGAGTGGTCCTGTTGCACATAAGTGTTAGTTATGGAGGTCTACTTACATACATTAACTTGTTTTTATGATCAAAAACCTCCTAGTTGCTGTAAACGAGCCGATAGAAATCTTTCTTTTCGCTGTCCTCAGCTGCGATATTTCAGACTGAAACCTCACACCCTGAAGAAAGAGTGGGTTGTGATTGGCCAGCCAGCGTGGAGCCTTCCCAACTGTCTTGTGATTGGCCAATAGCCGGAAGTGACGTAATCAGCACACCCGCTCTAAGAAGCGCAGCGCCCCCCTCTGGAACGGTGGATGCACTGCTCCTCATTATCAAAACATCGTTTTAACAACGTTTAAAAATAGCTTCGTCACGACTCCCCGCCGCAGTCCCTTTTATGACTTTGACCCAGAGACGGGAAGACACTGTTGCTCATGAAACACCTCCACAACGGACGATATTCTTCTTCTGCAGTTCGATGTTACGCAACCAGATGTGCCCGGACTATTGCCCGGAGCAGGAGGAGGATATAATGATTACTGCAATACCAAATCAGAACATGATAGAACATAATTGCAAGACAAGTTCCTGCAACAACACGTTACACTGTGTTCTTACACATGCATATACTCAGTCCCACGTTCACGCTGTAAAAACATGCTTTACTTTAAAAATCCTCGGTTGTGGCCGCGTTTTGCTCCCCTGTCCGGAGTTATCCATATGGCTGTCATTCTTCTACATTTTAATGCATCTCAACTGGAGAACCTTGTTTTTCTTCTGCTCTGGTGGACACATGTTCATAGCCATATCTAGAACAACTCGTATCATTTTGAATTTCTCAATTAATCATTTCCAAGAGCAAAGTGTATGAAAGCTTAATTAAATGCATATTATTACACATACATCTGAACTTAATGGTTGGGGAATATTCTGCAAATTTGTTTGGATATCAATATAACATTTCACTCTGACTATAGTTTCTGTGTCTGTTTTAAAGCCAGCAAGTAACTAAATTAGTGCTTACTAGGAAGCTCCAACCGGTGTTGTCAACATGCCAGAGGACACCAGCTGCCAGAGCGCACTCCTTGTTTCCTGTGCGTTCTCCTCACAGTGCTGTTTCCATAGCCCGAGGACAATGGCGTGGGCCTCCGGAGACGAGGTATCTCCAAGGCAGAGACCTATCTGCAGTGACAGGGAACACTTGGGAGGACGGCTACCTCAGCCCAGGCGCCTGCTGCCATTTAACAGTCTGGCCCTACTCTGATCTGACAATTGCGTTTTACCATCTCTCGCATAAATCCCCACTCCCCACCTCCCCCCCTCGAGCTCTGCTGCTTTTGGCGTAAAAAGTTGTGTACAGCGAAAAAACCGAGGGCTGCAGATGTGATGGTGAGGAAGGGAACCTGGTAACCTCACGGTGTGAATGTCTTTGAATTGTCCTTCTGCAGTCAGACAGACTTGTGATGCAGCCCTGGCTCCTAAGGGGAGAACTGTGAGCTTGATGAGCTTCTCGCAGCCAGGCCAGGTGTGTGTGTGTGTGTGTGTGTGTGTGTGTGTGTGTGTGTGTGTGTGTGTGTGTGTGTTTGGAGGCGACGACACAGGTCTGCACGAGGGGGAGGATTGACACGATAACACATCCCACCAGCTCCCTGTGCCACCCGGCAGCACGACCACACCGCTTAATCCGCTCTCCACTAGAGCAGAGCTGAATCACCCCGCCCCCCCCCATCCTCTGACAAAACAAGGGGGGAGGGGGTTGTCAGCCATTAGGGTTGTTGCATTCCTCTCAGTCTCTGCCAACAGAAGCCCTGTTAATTCTTGCCAATGCCCCAGGGGGTAAAAAAAGAAAAGAATACCCAATATGCATATTATTCTAATACCAGCCGTCAGTGGCTGGAATTAGTCGGCATGTAGCGTAATGAATATGGTGCCTGGTAGGTTCCTACACAAAGCTGTTATGCCAGTTGTATGAATAATTCATTGTAGCCCAGAGGCAATAGATCATCCAGGCAAGAACGTAGAAAATTAGTTACCAATTAGTGTTTATTTATGGTGAAAGTGTGTTTTTACTCTAAATCCAACACCCCCCCCCCCCCCCATTTGCAAAATGTATATGCACACTAAACTTGTGGCTACTTCTCTGACCTTGGGGATGCAAATCAGGTGGAGGGAGGAGGGAAAACGTGGGTTGGACTGTTTGGATGAATTATATGACCCCCCCCCCCCCCCCATGTCTAGTTCATATTATTGGAGTCTGTGACTCCGGCCTGCGGACATACAGTATCAAGAGTCAGCCTCTCACCACAGATTGATCTCATCTCTTGACACATGACATGTCAGGGACTTTGTTGACCGAGGGGATGTCACGGTGAGAGGGTTTTTTTTTTTTTTTATGCTGCCACTGGAGTGAGCTAAACCTTGGTCTCCTTGGAGTGTGCAGCCCCCCCCACCATGTCCTCCTCCTCCTCCACCACAACCACCACCCCAGGCTGGTCCTAACCCCAGACCCCCACACTGGCAGTCTGCCCAGATACATTGGTTAGTTGTTGTCACTGGAACGATGCGACACGTCGTCTCAATTCACGCAGGTGGGGGGGGGAGACAGTTGTCGAAAGTGATCGCTCCTGTCGGGCAGAGGCCTTTACTCTGGATAAATGGACACTGAAAGGCATGTGAAGAGAGAGAGAGAGAAAATAAACTATACAGCCTTTGAGTCTAGTCTGCCTTCTCCACACCAGTGTCTCTGACACTGCTGACGTTCATGCAAAGGTTTTCAGAGAAAAGTGTTTTTATTTCTCTTTTCACTCATTTTTAACCTTTTGTAAATAAATGATAGAGATTTGCTTGAAGTTGGAATACCTGAAATTAAGAGTAGAAAGCTCTTCATTATTTTCCAAGGACAATGAATGGAGAGGATTCAATTAAAATAGGCATGAGTGACAGCCGCTTTTTGAAAAGAATCAGACGGGCTTGTTTGGTGCAGGAAACATGAGAAAATGAAAACCTCGCCAGAGATTCACAAGGATAACTCTCACTTTTTCCGCCTTTGATTGTGGAGAAATGTGCTGCAGTGGACGTCTCGTCTAGACACTTTTGATGAGCCTCAAGTGTTTCAGAGCTGGATTGAGCCGCACGTGGTTTTATTTTTCCGCCATATGATAAGGTAACAATAAGGTGACAGACGGTCTTTCAGCTTTCACGTGTACTGCTCTTCATGTCAGAACATTCATTGAATGAACTGAAGGAACAAACAGTCTTTTAATCACAGTTTCGACAAAATGCAATTTGAAGAAGTCGGAGCGGACGTCTTTTAGGTTCCTCGCGATTCTCAAGGCCACACTTATGATTCTAAAGTGATTATATAAATACATCTTACTGCACTACTAAATTTAGCTGTATTATCTTTAGACAATAGATATTTTCTTGCTCTTATGTTGCTCCTGTTTTTTTTTTTTTTAGAGGTAAGCACATGCTCACTTACGATTGAAAGTAATTATCTGTGAAAGGGAGGCTGCAGGTTCACTGGAATTCTGAGTTAATCACAAGGCTCAGTCGCTGCGTATTAAAGGCTCCTGTAAACAGATTAGCTGAAATAAGACCTCAGCTCTATGGCGTCCGTCCAGTTTCACTCCGTAACCACCACGTTGGAGACCCTGCACTGCCTTCAAATTATGATATTCTGCTCAATGTTTTTTCACGTTTTAGCCGTTTACTGTCAAATCTGGTCCTCTAGTCAAGTCGCGGCAAACTTTGACAACTTATTTCCGTCTCCCTTGTGTCATCTTCCGTGCTATGGGGATGATGTGGTTCCACTGTGAGTCATGGATTACCGTGGCTATCATGTCTCCTCCTGCAACTCCAGGGAGGACAGCTCTTGTCACAAACCATTGTGGTCTGTTCCGTCAGGCTGATGTCTAAGTGCCTGTGTTGTGTTCTCAGCCAGTAATTAGCCACAGCCCTACAACCCCAATAACACAATTATATCTGGGGCTGCTGCTTCACTCCACACCCACAGCAATAATGAATGAACTACAGGTTAATGAAATGTGTATGTGAGATGGAGGGTGCCTCTTGAAAAGTTTCACACCATCCAGCTCATTAAGTTGAAGCTGGAGGCCCAATCCACTGTAGAAGAGTGTTACTAAATGATCACTTACTTTGCAAATGTAAACGTTGGTCATTATTAAATGACAGCTTGTGAATGTCTAAATGAGGCACAGCTTGTTTATTCTCACTTATTTATGTTCACTGATGTATTTTAATGTTGTTTATTGTGTGTTTTCTTTTTTTGTATTTGGCTGTCTGAATGTTGTTTTATTGAATGTTTTAAATTGATGTTTTATCCGTTATTTTATTTTGTCCTCCTGAAAAGTGTCCTCGAGTGTTTTGAAAGGCGCTTCCTAAATAAAATGTATTATTATTATCAGTATTATTATTATTTCTGCCCAAGTTGGATAATGCATTTGTGAATATTTCATATTCATATCTGTTATGTAGAAGCTGGTGGAAGTTTGCCGACTCTCAATGCGTTTGATGCAATTGTGTGATGTGCATTGTTTGTTTTTGCACATTTTTTCTCACAATGTTTGAGTGTTAATTAAAAAATGTCCAGTGCTGTTGCTTCACAGATCCCATGTTTGCATTCAGAATAATTGCAGTTTTAATTGCTGGAGATGCAAATCCAGGTGTTTTTAAAACCAGCAGCCTTTTTTTTTTCTTTTTTTTACCTGTAGTGCCAGTACACCAATACAGATGGTCGTAGTAAAAGATATCTTGTGAGTTTTTCACTTAAACGTATGGATGAACTGCAGCTCCATAGCAGATTTTGTATAATCACACATTTTCCCATACAGTAGCTGCCAACTCTCATTCATTAAAAACACTGCTTTTATTTGCTTTGGAGACAGAAACAAAACCTGTGAAGACTCAAATATAATTAAAATTACAGTTTTCACACTCTTGATACATATTATAGTATATTGTATTTTTTTTGTATATATTATATCTAATGACTACCGTTACTTCCATCTACCTATGTAAAAGATACACAGTAGTACCATCTGTGCCTGTCAACTGTGTGTGACTTTCCAAATGAGCCCTTGAGAAAGGCAAATTGAAGTGGACAACATCCAAATTACATGAAATTGAGTACATGCAGAGGGTGGATGATGAGTGTTGATGTACAGATGGGTGGAAAATTGAAACAAAAAACCCAAGATAAGGTGCTGAGGTGTGCCTCTTTGTTGTATTAATATTATTTTTAAAGGTCATATCTTTTGTGATCACTCTGTGTAATATTGTACATACAATGGATCAACAGAGGCCGGTGTTTGGTTACATGGGTCAACATGTTCCACCAACATACATTTTTTTATTTATTTTTTTTCAACTATAGGGTTGTGTTAACATTACTGAAGCCCGTTATAAGCATTTACTAATGATTAGTTATTGCTTTATCTAGCAATTTATGTTATTCAGATTAATGAAGGTGTTAATTCATACAATTCAGTTGTATTTCCATTGCACCCTATCACATCATTTACATCATAGAATCATAATACAAAGTGCATAAAGTCTATGCATTGAACACAGATGAGGCATCTCTTAAAAGCTTTCTTCAACATTATTCCACTGTAAACTGTGTCGTATTCAGCCAGGTAACGTCTGCCCAAGATTCCCTTATTCACTTAAAGCGGAACTAGACCGGAAGTTCCTATTATCGCTGTTTTTTTTGCTGTGTATCTGCGTCATTACCTTGTTTATGAAGCCCTGACGGCTCGAAACAAACAGTTCAGCCATTGCTGAGAAAGTTGTGTTTTATTATAATCTCGGGGCTCAACAAGATCACTGAAAATCCCGTAATAGTTACGTAAGCAGCGGTTCTCCTGAACAACCGATCGTCCTGCTCCGGGCGGTAGTCCGGGCACATCCGGTTGCGTACATTGAACCGCAGAAGAAGAATAACGTCCGTTGTGGAGGTGTTTTACGAGCAACAGTGTCTTCTGACTCTGGGTCTGACTCCGGTTTAAAGTCATAAAGGGACTGCGGCGGGGATTCGTGACGAAGCTATTTTTAAACACTGTTAAAACAATGTTTTGATAATGAGGAGCAGTGCATCCACCGTTCCAGAGGGGGGAGCTGTGCTTCTGAGAGCTGACGTGATAGATTACGTCACTTCCAGATACCTGGCCAATCACAACACACTCTGTCTTCTCGGGCGAGATTTATGGCTAAAAATAGCACGACTGACAAGCGCTTCGAAAAGGACAGATTTCAATCGGCTCGTTTACATCAACTAGGAGGATTTTGACCATAAAAACAACTTAATATATGTAAGTAGACCCCCATAACTCACATATGTGCAACAGGACCACTCTATGTGACCTTTAAGCAGTGCCACCACATGGAGACTGGCAGCGACTGTTTACTTAGGACCTTTCATTTGTTAATCAGAATATCAATATCTGTACAACGATATCTGCAAATCAATATTTTGACCCACCCCTGTTAATTAACCAGAATATCATTATGAAATCATAAAACATTACTTAACATTTAGTAAATGCTTTTTACAACATTTACTCATGTTAATCAATGTGCACTTTTTCTCCCAAGTTTTTCCACTTGCTCCCGTGTCTTTAGGTCTACGCTATCATTCTGTTTTTGTTGTGTGCTGTCCAAGAGCCATGCATATTGATGGAACTTTTTTTTCGAACAAAATGATTGACAATCGACATTCGACACAAAAAAAATAGAAATTTAAATGTCCTTAAGGGACAATGTGTAGTATTTATGGGTTTATATAACCCCAAATCCACTTTTATTTTTTAATTGTATTTGCCGTTAAAGAGTCTTTAATATATCACGTCTGTTTGTTCTGGGTGTCATGAAACATTTGATCATGTCATTACCCTGATCCCTCTCGTCCTTTTTCGATCACTCACACCCCCCCCACAGCGCTTGTCTGCTGTCCCTATCGATGGTAGTGACGTTTCTGAGTCCGTGTCAAAATAACCTAAACATGGCACTGAGGAGCTGAAGTGTCGGGGTGTGAAAGAGCGCTTTGGCAGCTTCTCCCCTTTTCACGATTGATTTCCATCTTCTGGCCAAAAGGCCTGTGGGATGGTCAAGCAGCGCAGACATTTGAATGGATCTGACATAACCCTCAAAAGTGAGGAGTGTTACCGACGTCACAACCAGAAGATGAGACTTTCTTGAAGGATTGACAGATGTTACCGAACAATTAGCCTCCAGACACTGCAAACTTAACTTAGAACTTTATTTTTTTAATTAATTATTATTATTACTATTATTTTTAAACCGAAGCTATTCCAGAAAATTCACAAGTTTGCAAAATCTGCGAAAATTGCACAATTGTAGTATGTAATCATATTAGAAAAGACACATGGAGGAGTTTTGAATCCCAGTTTGACCGAGGGAGTTTATTCATCCTGTGTATGTGTGGGTTTTCTCTGGGTTCCCTGGTTTTCTTCCACACTCCAAACATGCAAAGGTTTATTGGACACTCTAGATCAGGGGTCACCAACCTTTTTGAGACAGAGAGCTACCTTAAGGGTAAAAAATAATAAGGAGGGCTACCATATAATATTTTTTTGTTTGTTTACCATTCAAATGATAAATATTATGCATTCAACTGCATACACATTCATTCCAGTGCTTACTCCTAACGATTATCAGTTTGTATAAACAATATCAAAGATATTTTACTGAGCGATCATACGGACACATGCAAGTGAGGTGAAGTGAAGTGAGCCCGCGGGCACCGTATTGGCTGCCTGCGGGCTACCAGGTGCCCGCGGGCACCACGTTGGTGACCCCTGCTCTAAATTAACCATAGGTGTGAGAGTGCATTGGTCTAGCTAGCGCACGGTATTTGACTGTAATAGTACCTCACATTTTTGCTCGTATTGACGAAATTCTTGCTATAGATCGGGCATGCATCGGCAGGAACACCATTGACACTCAGCCACAAAACTCCTGACTTTAGCGGCAGGTAACATCACACTTTCCATTAGATCCCAAGAACTTATCACGACGTTGGCAGACATTATATAGTTCAGGAAACTGCTACGTAATTTTGCCGTATGTAATATAAAAATGTACAGATACTGAGTCCCCCTGTGTGTGTGTGTGTGTGTGTGTGTGTGTGTGTGTGTGTGTGTGTGTGTGTGTGTGTGTGTGTGTGTGTGTGTGTGTGTGTGTGTGTGTGTGTGTGTGTGTGTGTGTGTGTGTGTGTGTGTGTGTGTGTGTGTGTGTGTGTGTGTGTGTGTGTGTGTGTGTGTGTGTGTGTGTGTTTTCACAAAACTAGCGAGCATTTGTGACAGTGACTCTATGTGAGTTTAAACTGAGGGAATGTAAATGTCACAGAAACATTGATTCACATTTAAAAGAATCAGGCACTTGTCTTTACCACTCGCTGAAGTCTGTCTCTGCTGATCACCCTACATTTTTTGTTCAGTCTTTTGGTGCTTGACTGTCACTTTTAGAGTTTGAGCTTTTATGTAATGCATGGCTATTGCTTTTCAGTTTGTGCCATGCATGCTTTTCAATGTGACATTTGGACTATTTTAGTGTGTTTAGGGACTCTTTTAGTGTGTATATAATCTCCATCCTTTAAAATATGTCTGTTAAGTTTTCCATAGGCCAGACTGTAAGACCTGGCAGTTCCCGTGATTACAGTACTCAATAAATCACCCTTTATGTACACTTAACACTTTAAAATGAAAGCTCACGGCATCTCTTCATAGCCCAGCATTATCATAGTCAATGAGAGTGAGTTTGCACAAGAGAGGAAGAAAGGGAGGACGGGCTGAATGTTGCTCCATCTAATCACACATGTGCTCAGTCAATTACACTGATTTGACCTTTTAGCCTCTGATTGTGTTTTTGGCGCATATTTTTGTCAATTCATTTCTTTTTATAAAGGATTAGGCATTTATTCCTGTTCAGTTTGTTGGGTTTTGTGCTTCCACTTGTGTGGTTCTGTCAGTTAATCGTTTTCAGATCGGAAAATTGCAATCTTATGGCCGACTGTTTTCACAATCAATTAATATGATGATTATTTTCTTGATGAATCGAGTAATTATTTGGTCCACAAAATGTGATCGGTGTTTCTCAAACTGGACATTTTGATGTTCTTGGATGTCTTGTTTTGTTCAGAAACCTAAATTATTCAGTTTTAATGATTTCCTCGTTCTATGAAGCAAAGAAACCACAAAATATTCGCATTAAAGAGAAATCCGAAAACTTAAAAAAACAACAAAAAAAATCGACAGATTATTAAATCTTTTTTCAAGCAATCTAAATTTTTTGGATTATTAATATTGCAATGTAGTGTTTTGATGCATGAAACCTAGGTAACCATTGTTGCACTCTTCCTCTGCGCAGCTAGAATGTGCTTGCTTTGTGACTTCGTACGCACGTTTGTCACAGTGTTAATGAAAGAAACTTGCAGTGTAACCAGGAATTGGAGACGCACTGTCCCGCGCCCTCTAATACCCTGCGATAACTCACCTCAGTGTTACAGTAGCTGATTGTAATATTTTTCCTTGCAGGGGCCAAAAGGCAACTGAGATTGGAAACCCAAAGTTTCCCCCGCAGGCTCTTCCTGCCATGTCGAACAATACAGGTTCCTCTCCATGCTGTGATGTGTAAGGTTTTGATGGGGCACTTAAATCAGAAAATAGGTCACGAGCCGTTATACAATAATTGGATTTAAAATATTAATCATATTAATGGTACTCTGGGAATTCCCTTTGTTACTTTCACTTATTCATGCCACTTTACTGTCTGAATTGATAACAAATGAGATGAAAAGTTGTAATTAGTCTCACTGTCATCTGTCACTCACTGCATAAAGATGACCTGTACATGCATTATTATCATCCTCATTAAAGGTGGATTAGCTGCAAAGATGCCCACTGAATAGATATTTTACTGGCCTTTTTATTTTTGCTATTTATATATATATATATATACTAGTGCAGTGCCCGTGCAAATCTTTTTGTGCCTTTTCCAGGCGGGTGCATATTCTGATGGTACGTGGCATCCAGTGACGTGCAGTGAGCTCTAGGGTAGGGTAGTCAGGCAGTCACAGACCCAAGATGTAGAATTAGGATAGAAATTATTGAAGCCTGCAATGTAATATACATTATTATTAAGTTCGAGTTTACTTCCGCGCGTCGCATTGCGCCTCGAATATTACGCGTTGAATATCGCAGACCCTGGTATACTCGCACGTCAGGGTCCTGTAGTATCCCACCTCACCATTGGTTGGCAGTACAAGTCTGGACATGGAATCGGACATATTCCTACCAAAGAAGAAGAGAACAATGCTTCCTCTCACCCGGTTGAGGCTCGGCGGACTATCCTTGGCATCTAATTCTTTTGATGTTTTTTTTCCTGCTTGGTGAGTGGGGCTTATGCTCCACCCGGTGAAGTTCAGTTCATGCATGCGCTGTCTACCCACACCCAACACGTTCTTTGCTTGAGGTTCTAAAATCTGTGCTGTACATGGTGTACATCTGTGAGCTCTGTGTGTGGAAGTATGCCAGGGCCTTTAGTTCTGGTATTAATAACAAATATTACAGATACAAATATTATATCAGTACCTAGGGATGGCATTCCATTCTGGCATGGGCAGCACGTCCCAGGCCATCCTCTCCACTCCCAACTTCTGGAGGCAGTCTCTGATAAAGCGCACTCTGTGGGGGCGAGCATCGTCATCTTGGAGGATGGTTTGGTTTGTGTCGATATGGGATTGACACTGGTTACAGAATCTCAACATTTCTCTCTTGCATTGAGATTGCTTCCATTGATGACATTGATGCGTCCATGGATTTTTTAAAAATTATTATTATTATTATTATTATAACACTGTGAGATACAGTGCCTTGCAAAAGTATTCTCCCCGCTTGGCATAGATTTATTATTGGATAGAGGTTTGGGCTTTGACTCAGCCATTCCAACACATTTACATGTTTCCGCTTAAACCACTCAAGTGTTGTTTTAGCAGTGTGTTTGTGGTCATTGTCCTGCTGGAAGGTGTACATCCGTCCTAGTCTCAAATCATGAGTTAAAAAAAACCTGTTGTTTTCTGATTGGCTGATAAGTTGCTAAGTCAAGACGGCTGTATGAACTACACAATCTGCCTTTGCATCATCGATGACCCTGGAGGATCAAGCCTGGCCACAGGTTTATTTTTCTCTTAGTTGGCTGATTTATGGAGCTTCAACAGAGAAACAAGCGGGTCTGACTGTTTGAAGTGTGCAGGTGAGGACCCTAAGATGGCACTTTGAATTATCTTTTAAATCCCTTTGGCCACACCTGAAAAAGCAATGCTCACATCCACATGGTAAGCCAACACCCCCCCCCACACACACACCTGTGCTCCATCTCTCCTGGTGCTGGTCAGCCTGGCTGAGCCTGACACGGCTGTGCGTGTGCAGCAAGGGATTAAACACACCACACGTGATTGACAACACGTCATGACACAAAGGCAGAGTAATGATATTTTCAACAAAGCCGATCATTTGGCCTGAATGTGGAAGCTCTGCGTTGTGGCCTAGATTTTCACGCTCACTCCTCAAGAGGGGATTGATTCAACCCATCTTCTATTCTTCTACATTTTCTAATTAGCTTTAGCATTTTCCCAATTCTTTGACATTCAACCTTGAATTATTCCCCTCCTCCACGCATTAAAAACAAGCATTTGCTCCAGTTGTGTAAAACTAACAAAGCATGGTAATGTTCTTGTTTGTTCTCTGATCAAACATAATCATTCTCTCCTCTGGAGAAAATCTCCCTTTGGGCTAATTTCTGGCATTGTTACTTGCATGTTTGACAAATTAGACTCTGGGAAATGCCAGAGAACAAGGGAGGAGTGTGGGGGTGTGTGCAGGGTATTCTAACTGACATTAGCATTTCAACCCGTCTTTGTAATACTCCTCAGGCCGAATTCAAAGGTTTGTTGACTTAGCAGATTTTGAGAGGATTGAAAGGGGTTCAGTCTGAAGGGTCATCCACTGCAGAATAGGGATGTTGTTTTCTGATGGAGTGAGCCAGAGGGATTTTAGCACAGGCCGACTCTTTATTCCTTCCTCTCCTCCAGAGGGCTTCCTGTCCAGGTGTGAATCTTATTTTCCTCAGGAAGTCAGAGTGCTCTTCTCTCTTCCTACATTTTTTTTTTTCCATTGACTGAAGCTCAGGCCAGCAGTCCATCACAACTGGATCAAAATGTTAAACCAAGCCAGAGGAGGTTCTAATTTCCAGTCTAACAATATTGAGCTTAATACCATGTGAATCGATACAGGGTTAGAGTAATTCTGCAGCACAATAATAGTAGGGAATCCACAATATCACACAGCATGATGTGTGATATTGTTGATATATTTGTTTGTTCCATTTAGGATATTTGTCTTGACTTTTCTTCACCTAAATTGAGGTGATAAATTGAGACAATTGAGCTAAGGTATGTCATACCCTCACATAACTTGCCCAAGGCAGTTTGACCTGGATCATTAAATAATGTCACTAGATAACCATATACACCAGTTTCAACCTGAAAAAAGTGGTTTAAGGGTTTAGTTACTCTTTCAAGATTGGACTTATTTGCTTAATGTCTGCGTGTCAGCAACAGGCGGAGATTAAAAGTGAAAGTATACTTCAGAGAGTTATTTTCTATTAAAACATTATATTTGTCCATTGACAAAGAGTGCTTTGGCTAACCTTGGCTGAACTTCCCTGTTTTGCATTCCCGTCTGGTGCAAAAGTATCTGTAGCTGTCCATATTAAACTTCCTCTCTCTTTCAGACATCAATATTATAACACATTGCCACTGCAGACCCTGTTTTTTCATCTCTTATGTTTGAGATGTTTTTTTTGAGAGGGGTTCTGAGGCTTTTTAGGTTCAGTAGTTAAGATGCTTAGCAGCTACATGCTTTCTTATCATTCTGCTGGCAACCTGTGTGTTGAAATGCTATGAGCTGTGATATTGGGTGGTGCAACAGACCAAAACACCAAACCAAAACTTACACAGTTTGCGGCTCTTTGTTCTGGGAATTTAATGGCTGCACTATTATCATAGAAGACATGCATTTAAATGTACTATGTTTCCTTAATATCTGATGACGCATCATGGTCATTTTATGTCTTAATATCAGACATTTCTTACATATATCACCTTTAATGTTCAATGAGTCTCAACGAAACCATGGAAACTGGAAACTACTTGATCTTCCGTCTCCTATGGAAATTGATGTTAAATTTGTCTTCAAGTGGTATATAATCATCTTGCATTAAGCTTTAAGAACCATATTTTTGCATTATGGAAGAAATCAACAGCATTTTTTTATGTGTCTTATGTTCAGTCCATGTCGTTTCTAGGGGCATGTCGAACAGAGGAAAGACGTGGGATACCATACAAACCTATTTGGCTCTGCCATTCGTTGTATCAACATGCGCTAATAGGAACCAGTTTTATTGTCTCTTTCTGTCTCTGTGGAGGGCAAAGACTGGCAGACGGTGTGGAATGAGAGAAGAATGAGGATGCTGGGAACAATGAGATGGAAAAGCCATCGTTAACCAGCCTTGTTGACATTGAGTCAGGATGCACCAGAAATCAACAAACTAAATAAACAACACATCAGGTGGTTGTCTACTGTCTATTAATAATGGATTAAAGCTAATCTTCAACATTAAGGAGTCCACTTGTTAGTCTACAGGAACTTTTGGTCCATTTATTTTGACCCTATAGCATCACTGTAATAAGTCTGAGAAATTAGCATAATGTTTTTATGTTCTCACCGCAGGATTCTTCTCTGCACTCAGACCTTTATTGTCTTCATTTTCATTAGAGAAAAAATACACTAAGGGTCCTTCATGTCACTGAGTTGAATTCCATATTCGTCTTAATTGGTGCCTGGCAGGTTGTACTGAATGAGATGGATTTCAAGTCATTCACTTGGAAGTTCTTGCTTGACAGACAGTGGAAGAAAACGTCAAGCCCCATGCTGGCACACAGAGCCTGAGAATCATCTGTCAGAAATTTAGCATATCTAAAGAGAAGGCTGCATGTCATCTTCAGTGTACAGCTAACTGCGCACAAGGCTGGATTTGATCAGGAACTATGTAATACTGCTGATGTGAAGCACATTCATCAAGATTGGTTGACAAGAGAAGGAAAAGGGGTTGGTACAGGTGAATAATTCTTTCTCATCACGTGTGTGTTTTTCTTTATGAATTTGGCACTAAATATTCCCAGCTTTTATACACACTTGTGGTGATTCTGCCATGAGTTTGTTCAATTAGAGCAATGCAATTTGTTGTTCAAGAACAAGGCAGATTATCAGTGGAAATCTCCACATCTCTACTTCTTTATTTTCCCTCGAATCAATGTGGTGAACAGCAAGACGTGATTGATAATGATATTTAGATTGATTGTCTTAAATCCCTTCCCACAGTTCATAGTCCCCAAACAGATCATATATATACATGCAATTCAGTACAGAGATAGGACTTGCCAGGAGCTGCCAATAGATAAGTGAAATAGGGCTGGAGAGAAAAGGCTATCAGTCCCTAAGGGGCTTAGCTGCAGGAATCTGAAGCTCTAAACTGGCCGCGGTGGAGGAAGCTAGTCGACATTGGTTTTAAATTACCCAAGATTGCCTTGTGGTTTCAGTCCTGCGAGGTTGCCGGCAGACAAAATGTTTGTTAAAACAAGTGCCGACATAGAGGCTGATTGGGGCGAATAGCAGACCTGCGATTTCCAAGCCCGACAGAACAGGTTGGAAGGCTGGTAATTGCAGAATTGGCAGAGGGGCTAAGGAGGTCTTTCAGCAATGATGTCTGCCAGTGGGACAAAAGCAGCATGAGGCAGTGAGAAATGTCTCCGTTTTCTATCCTAGGAGGATATTCTTTTTTTTATGCCGTCAATACTACAGTACACAACACTAATGGTTTGTTCATTATCTACACAGTAATTCTGATACGGTTACACATGCCCAGTTACAAAGCATACAACAATGTATACATATATATATGTGTATATACATATATATTATAACTATTCATTTAAAATAAAATTTTATAAAATAAAAGCATCCTTAATTGCAAGGGCGATGTTTTCAAAAAGTCTTGTAATAAAAATGGCAACTTTAGAAAAAACAATATTAAGGTTTCACAAACGTGAACTATCCATCAAGATACATTCTGCTGAGAGGGAGAGATCAATTCACAACCCTGCCAATCTTCATTTACAGTGTTCCATTTCCACCCCCACCATGCTCCCACATTCATTCACTTGTATTCACGGGGATCACCGTGCATAGCACTCCACTCCAGCAGCGAACGTCCGCACACATGCGGCTTTAAATGCTGAAAGTTTACTTTTGTTACAGGTGCAATTACAAAAGGCCTTTTAAGTCTGACTTGAAAATCTTTAGGACACATTGGCTTCCAGCGTTGAGAGGTTGAGGTATTGATTCAAGCCTCTGGCTCAGTCTAGGAAAAGATGGATAGATTTCCTAAAAATGCACTCTGCGTGCAAATATAAAAAACATTGTGTGTTTTCACTCGGGTATAAATGGTTTCATGACTTATTGGAGGCCACCTTTTAGCTACAAGCTGTCTGCCTCTCTTTAAGGGGGGGGACGTTGACACGGTGGAGCACATTCATCTATACTCCCAGACTACCCACACCTCATAAGCATTTATTGACGGTTAAATCTCCTTCAGAGAGATGACAGGTTCTTGTTGGGCTATCTATTTCAGCAGCTGTCAGAGTTGATTACATGTCACACACTGGCAGCGATATAAACCTCCTACAGAGAGGACTATATACTTTTTAGATGGCATGCAACATGTGAGTCGGGATGCATTTTTGGCTCTATCCACATGAAAATTCATTATTGTACACACTTTTGTTTTGAAAAAGCATTATTTGAATAAGTATACATTACAATGTATACAATTACAGAAACCTAGACAGAATGACGAAAAGTGACAAGGGAAAGAAAATAAAAGTTATCATGAAGCGAATAGACCAAACAATATTTACACAAAGGAGTGGCAAGAAAGCGACAGCAAATGCAAGCACACGTGAGAGGATGTATAGGACAGTCAGGTCCATAAATGCTGGGACATCAACCAAACACAAGATGAGCTGCGTTGGCGAGCTCGTCATAGACCTCTGTATGCTCTTGGACATAAGTGACTTGAAGCATGGGTTGTGTGGACTAAAAATAAAGAGGCTTAAGTTTCCCTGGTTCAATTAGAATTGGTATTCAAACAGTCCTCCACACCATGAGACCAAGACGACGCAACAATTGATTAACAGTACATCGCCATTGTGAGGCTTCAAACAGGATGTTCTCGGATGGAAGTGGCCACCGAGCTTAGAGTGTCACAGTGTCCTCAGCAGGTTGGAACAGAGATACAGAGAGACTAGAAGAGTCACAGAAATGCATAGAAGTGGGCGTCCTTTGACCCTATCCCACACTGATGACCGCTTCATTGTGAACAGTGCCCTGCAGAACCCTAGGATGATTGCCACACAACTCCAGGCACATTTAAAGGTGACATAGAGTGGTCCTGTTGCACATAAATGTTAGTTATGGAGGTCTACTTGCATATATTAACTTGTTTTTATGGTCAAAAACCTCCTAGCTTTTAGGTTTCAATTAATTATTTGAGATGAGGAAACCATCTTTGCATGCTTCTACTTAAACGCCCTTCTTTCATGACATGTATGTATGCATATTTTTTTCCAAATATAAAAACTTTCTAATCTTGCAAATAGTATGCATTACTGATTTCATTATGACACAATTTTCTTAGCACACAACAGCTGAGTAGACCCTTACATTAGCAGCTCTATATGTACTGAATACATTTTGAAACAAAATTTAAGAAGGCTTATATTTCCTCTACCACAAGATGCTCAAATCTTTACCACAGCCCAACTGAGACAAGTTATAGGCGTTATTGGAGAATTCTCCTATACATGAGTAATAACACCAAGCGGTATGTAAAAAAAATCAAAGCAATGCAAATTGATTTATTGTTTCTTCACAACCCGTTACCCAGCCTTAATGCTCAAAACAGTTCAGTTAAAGCATTGAATGAGGATGGTATTCTAGTTTGCTCAATTAAATGTCACGATGGGTTCATCCCACCTACTGTTCTATATAAGCAGGTCCATGGAAATTTAAATGAGACGGTAAAGGGTATCAGTATTTCATGTTATTATCTCGCATCTTTGAATAGTTATTGTAATTATGACATTATGTAGTACTAACAGATCAGACTACAGTTTAAAGTAAAACATGGAGGCAATGACATATGCACACAATACTGTGTAAGATGTATGTTTTTGTGAATCCCTTCCTGTAAAATCATACAACTGAAAATGAAGTGTTTCTTCTAAATGTCTTTTTTTTTTTTTTAATTCAAATTACCTTATTTTCAACAAGATAATCATTATTTGAACAGATCTGTTAATGGTGTCTTTCAAGGGGATGAAGATTCAAACCGAGAGCCCCTCATTTCCTGATTCAATATTCAACCATCGAGTTGACTCTTGAGGGGAAAAAAAACAGAAGTTAAACCTCTTTAAATTACACAAGAAATAGATTCATATTCTATCCTCGTGGCATTTTTTCTTCCTCAGCGTTGAACATTCTCACCCACTGATTCAGAATCCTTTCTCGCTCCTCCATCGATTTCAATATCAAACATCAATAAAAAAGCCACCTCTTTGGGTTTGTTTGAGCTCCGCCATGCTGTGAGGGGAGGTGGGCGGCACGGGGGCGAAGGAGCTTGGAACTATCGAGTCAAAATATTGATGGAACCCAGCCAGTCCCTGAGACGCCACGGCCAAAGACTCATGGAAATGCTCCCCCAAAGTTGTAAGCTGGCAACGCAGACATATTTTATTTATTTAGAGAGGAAGGTGACTGAGCATGGAGCACAAGCTGTGTTTCAGTTTGGACATCATATGTTTGGAGCAGTCACTGCACGGGTTGTGGAGGACGACAAGATTCCTCTGGAAATGCTCCAACTGAACGGTTGTTGGTAAGAGTTTTGCCTAAGAGCATGTTGGTGGTAATTAAAGAAAATTTCTCAGTCAGATTTCCTCGCCTATTCTCCGCCAGTCTTGGGAGTATATAGTCAGCCACCTGTTCCTTTTGCCTCACATTTACTCAACAATTAACTTCACAGGTTGCAGAGGCTGTGTATTATGCTGGTGTACACTGGGTGGATCCATTCTTCAGTTCCCTCTGCTGAAATGAGGAACGTGCATCCTATTATACACTGGCAGTTAACAGCTGTTAAATAATGCTAATGAGCTAAGATTTACAGATTAAAGAGGGAAAAATCGTATGGAGGTAAACATGCACCTATCAGCCAGCAGCTACATTGCTTCTTCCCAAAGTTTATCCTGCTGGTGCCATTTCTCATACACACAGTTGTCCACATAACAGAAAAACTAGGGCTGTCAAAATTAACGCGTTAACGCAGGATGATTAATTTGTGGAATTCAGGCGTTAATTTTTTTAACGCATTAACGTACTTTGAATTTAATTGAATGACTTTATTCCTCCAGCTCAATTAAGGCGGCAAGAGGTGCAGAAATGTGCAAGGGCATAATAAGTAAGAAGAAAGACAACGTAAAGATAAGAGTAAAAATAGGGTAAAAAATAAAATACAATATGGTAAACAAATCCCACTCTAAATATAAGTAAGATAAGTAAAATACAATAAGGTAAAAATATGCTCTAAGATAAGTAAAAAGAAGTAAAATGTAAGATAGAGTAAGAAATAGAATAAAATAAAATACAATATGCTCTAATATAAGTAAAAAGAAGTAAAATGTAAGATAAGAGTAAAAAATAGAATAAAAATAAAATACAATATGGTAAAAAAAAATGTCTTTAATGTAGGTTAAGTAATTCAGTAAAAATAAAAATAAGACAAGAGTGCCCAATATCCAAGTAGTACACACAGTGTAGAAAGGAACTAAACCGAGATGTGCACTCAGTACAGAAGAGAAATCCTGAATAAAGAAACTGAATTTGAATTTTACACCATAAGCAGAGGTAAGTATGTAAATGTGCGGACATTTAAAACGAGGAGTTAAATATCCGAACAGCAGTTAAATATCCGAACAGCTGTCAGCAACTTCCTCACTTTCATCGCGCTATGGGTAGACGCGCAGTTTATGAACAGGCAAGGCGGCGGGCAACTGCTTGGGGCCCTGAGCCGATAGAGGGGCTCCCGACACTCGGAGCCTAAATGCATCAGTGAGCAGCTGCATCACCGTCTCCCTTAAACAACAAGGGTTGATTAGCAATGACATCTCAGTAGGAAACCTCCCTAAAGGGGCCCCACGTCTCCTCACGTTAACCTGTGTGAAGCTGAAGGAAAATGAAGAGGAGTTATCAATCAGGTAGTTAGAAGAGGAAGGAAAAAAGAGGATGAAGAAAAAAGAAAAAAAGACACACGGTTGTAAGTGGCGCTGCTGGCGCAGATAATGATATAATCATAGCATTAAAAGTTACTGTCTAACTAACAGGGACACAGACAGCAGCTAACGTTAGCATCAGAATGCTAGCTGACGCTAACGCTAACTAGCAGAAGCAGGTGCTTCAAAGGTGCTGATGAGGAATTTCCTGCTGTGGGTTTAGTAAGAAAACTATTTAACTTCTATACTTTATATTTTGTTTATAATGTGAGTTATTTACAGTGCAATGTAAGTTATTTACAGCATTTTATTTTTTCTATTTATTTATATTGTCTTATAATGTGGGTTTTTTTACAATGTAATGTTTATTTTTTACTAAGTTTGTGTAGGTTTTTACAAGTTATTTACAGTATTTTATTGTAATAATAAATTATATTGTTGTTCCTACAACAATATAAAGAGAAAATTAGATTTTTTTTGGCATATTTACGAATGGTAATTAATCGTGATTAATCCACAGCTACCCTGTGATTAATCTGATTAAAAATGTTAATCTTTTGACAGCCCTAATTTTTACCTATGGTAGTAGCAAAGTGTCAGGAGTGCTACTTTGGTGTGCTAAATAATATCACTCTGGTGTTCTTCAGTCTGGGAATCCAAAAGATCAAATTGAGAAATTTGAGGCACCCTATGAGAGTGATGGTTTAAGAATAGCCTTTAATAATTCATGTCTATTGAATCATATCAACACAGTGAAAAACATGGCAATGCGTTTCAGCCATCAAGGCCTTCATCAGGGCTTATGGAAGTATTTTACATTTTTGACAATAATCCCTCCAGTCGCAGTGTGGCGTAAATAACGTGCAGTAGGATGTAGCCAATTTGTCACTCTCCAGTGTGATTAAAATGAAATGTCAGTCAGTCATTTATCAACAATGAACATGTTGTGGGGTTTTTACATTGATAAATACATAACCAAGCCATAAAGATATCTGGTGTGTACAGTGTAATCCAAAAGTCTGAGACCTCGTGGATAAGTGGTTCTGTGAAGTGTACACGTACAGTGAATGTCGTACATGTAACTTTGGTGTTGTGTTTCTGGACAAACAACTCGTCAACGTTTTTCTTTGACAGCCGGTCAATTTTCTCTTCCCACCCTCTCAAAAAAATAAAAACAAAAAGGGAGAAAGCACCAAACGTGTCATTAGCAGCTGCCCTACGGAGCTGGGTATTAATTATCCCATGTTCTCCTCGTTTGGCCACTCATTTGCAGTTGTACTGTAAATGTCACCCAAGAGATAAATGGAAAAACAAAAACCCCTGCTCCTCACCTTTATGCAGCAGAATGTCAGAGGCAGTTTGTTCGAGATGAGATATTGGTTTTTGCCTGGCATAGATTCTGGCTCAGAGGACATTCCCACAGGCAATAAAATTTGTAAGCTGTGTCATCTGTGGCTAGAAATTTATTAGCGATGTGCAAGCAAACATTTTCTCATTCATTAGCTGGATTCATTTCTGGTAAGGATTATGGCAAAATGTTGCACATCTGCTATCAGAGAAAAGTCAACGTAATCATGCAATTGAGGCTTAATCATCATGTCCTCTCATCGTCATGTGCCTTCTCAGAAAATGACCTTCCACAGTGTAGAAGCCACCTCTTTACTCAGCATGAACTCCTCTCCTGGTTCATATTGTTCTCACTTGCCATTTTTGTAGATTTATGAGTGGACTAAAAAGCACTTTAGGGGGGAAAAAAATCTCCAGCTTCCAATCTCTGTGTGGCCTTTAAGGTGTGAAGAATAGAGGGGTATTTGTATTAATCGATCTCATGCCCAGCCCTGTTGAAGGCTGGCCTTAATAGTTGCTTGCTGTCATTTTGCAAGCAGCTTGTAAAACGGATTAGAGAGACTTGGTGGAGTAAGGGCGTATGATCAGCAAAGTTCTGTGGCCGGCAAAGGAAAATAAATCAATTTATCCCTGATGGTTGTGCAGTTGGGAACATAATGTCTAACAATGATGGAGTTTCGACACTTCATATGTGTCATTGTGAAATTGGACTGCCGTGTTGCTAATGATGGTAATGTATGTTGTGCCTTGCCTACTACAGTAATCCTTCACTCTGTCTCACTTAAATGCATCTCATTGTCTGGCGTATTGCGTTATGAATAGCGCCGGGGAGAGAAAAAAAAAAAACCTGGAGAGTTTAATTTATTCATTCATTTGAGCAGCAAGTTAATGGAAAAACTGTATAACCATATAAATGTCTTCCTTTTGTCACAGGCGACTGTAACTTTGAGAAGCCGCTGGCAGGATGCGGGTACAGCCAAGGCAGGGATGATGACCTTGAATGGGAGCAGGCCAATACTAGAGAGAAACCTTCATCAGATCCATGGATGCCCTCAGGTAAGGATGGTGACTCTGGCTCGGTGATGAGGGGAAATGATGACTATTCTTGACACAATAGAGAGAATTCGTCATAGCAATAGTCTGGACATCAGTTTGTTTGTATTCTTCCCTCACCAAAAAATAAGCTTACAATAAAATAATATTTAATATAAATTTTGTCAAACTACAATTCAGTTGTATACATATTCTTAATGGCTCCTTTCACACACTTTTTTTGAGACTTTGGAGGCCCCCAGCCAAGAGGCACTAGGGTTGGGTACTGATATAGAATTTTCAATATGGTGTTGTTATTAGGGCTGCCCACTTGTCAGTGAGATCCATGCATGCTTTTAATGTGCAATTATTGATACAGGAAGTGTTGCAACACTGTAGTTTGACAGAAGTCAGTCCAGTGTTCATGGCTAGTATGTCCGGTAAGCAGTCCAAAGTTTGGGAACATGGCAATGTTATTCAGTTGAAGTTGACATTTAATGCATTTATAAAATGTTTCCATGGTCTCCTGCTGTTTCAGAATCCAAATAGGTTTCTTCTTTTATTGCTTTTTCTGTGTTAACGAGTGGCGGGCTCCATGCCTGCACCAATGTAGAATTAATCGTTAATTAAATCGTATAATTTCTTGTGGTAGTGATACATACAAAATCGGCAAAATATTCATTCTACTAAGTGGTTGTTCTGACATTTGCTGCAGTGTGTGTTATGAGTGTGCACTCGCTTGTAAAATTAATAATTCAAAAGCTCATTATGAATTATGTTTTTGTTAAAAGTCGGTATGATGTTCTAACATAATGAAGTGAATTCAACAAAATGTTCAGATCCTTTTTGCTGATTGTTCCAATCCATTCACAGTCATGACTGCAGTGCACAGGTTGAAATATCTGTTTAATGATGATTTCAATGTTTTGTATATCTGTAGTGTAGAACAGTGTTAACAATGTTACTAATAATATCCTCTGTCAGACCTGGATAAACAGTCTTTGTTTATCTGTTACCTTTGTCCAACACTAATGCCTCTGATGACCTTTAAACATCATCTCTGTAAGGTATAGTGTGTGACACACTACGAAGTACAGAGGCAACAGTTAACTTTCATATAAAACCCTGTGAAAAATCCCATTTTTCTCTGCAAAACATCAGTAATTTTCCTCTGTCCCATTTGAATCACCATTGCTGGACAGTGTTGGTGCTCTGACATTGTCTCTTTGACAGTGAACTCTCTCACAGCTGTAAGAAACAATAGGAATATTTAAAAACTCTAAGCCACAGTCGAACACATGAGCACAGAGGAGAACAAACCCTTCTAATCCTCCAGCACTCCAGCAGCTAAAATGTTATCAGCTAAAGTAGCAGCTAATGTTACCTGCTAAGTGGGGGAGGGTCTACTCCGGTACACAAACACAGATCCACCGGGACAACAAGACTGGGTTGAAAAATTGTTATTATGTCAGAGTAGAATATTTAAGCAGTTCACAATGTTTCCATTCAAACAGATTTGAAGTGGAACTCTTTTTAGGGACCCTATTGTAATTCAAGGAATTATTGAAACGATTTTTCAAATCACAATCTTCAACGTGCCTATGATGCCGATGAATGGCCTCAAATGATGACCAAGAAAATCTGGAGTTAGAGGCCGCCCCAATAGGTATTGTTATCTTGGTTGTGATATTTCTAAAATATACATATTTCAATACTATATTTGATAAAATATGTTTAAAATGACATGACAAATTTGGGTAGAATTCTTTGGTAATTGCAGTCCACCTGACTTTTTCCAGTCAAACATCGAGCAATTATATGATATGAGATAATAATATAAAACTGTAACGCTGTAATAGTGTTTTTATTTACAGTGTTTATGCACAAACGGTAATGGGCTATATCACCGAGCAAATAACGCACAACGACCAGACACTTGCCTTCTTTGTTTGAACTGTTGCATCGACTATGGCTCCAAAATGATGAGTCACCCAAGACATCAGCACTGATTAAGAAAATCATTGAGAACAGTAAATAGTACTTAGTTCTAGTGGGCCAGATCCATATACAATGATTATGAATAACACATTTGACTGAGCATTTACATGATTGGTTTTTATCCGTCCCCCTCCTTGGAATTAAACTTACTGCATGTCCAAATGGTCTGTTCGGTCGGCTATAAATCCTTACAAGGGATATTTTTTTCCAATCAGGCTGTAAATCTGACTCTAATTATAATATACAGAGAGAGTCTGTGAGCTTCACCGCTCACGGCTTGGTTCGGAAGGAAGGAGAGACTGTTTGCGTGGGAAAAACTGCCGTTTATTCAGGGCACAAATAACATAATTCTCCAAGTCCACAACATAAAGTACTGCCGTCACCCTGACGGCTGAGGATGGGACTGTCTGTCTGTGCTGTCCTGACTCCGCTCCAGTCCTCTCTCTCTGTACCCAGCCTACTGCAAGAGACCAGAACCAGGCTACAAGCATGTCTATATAGCTGACTGATTTCTTGATTCCAGCTGTCTGATCACCAGCTGAGCCACTCCTCCCTCTCCTCCAGCAGCCGCCACTCTAACCACACCCCTTAGACTTAGGCCGGGATCCCGCCGTCCGCAAAACCCACCCTCCGAAAATCAGCCACGACCATGCAGTTACCCGGCCTATGGATCACCTTCAGTGGAAAGCCCATTGGAGCGGGGCATGGTCCGACTAAAGGGTGAATGAGTGCCCCAGGGGATAATAGCGCATGGCGAGGCCACTGTACTGTAGTTCACCTCCCACTGAGCCAGCTTTCGGCTAATGTACAGTACAGTACGTAAACCCCCTCCACCTCCTGGGACTAAACGGCGCCAAGGAGCTCACCGGTGCATTTTTTCTTTTTAAGAATGTTCAAAACAGTTGATTTGGCCACACCTCGTGTTTTTTTGCGATTTCTGTGATGGGTTTGTTTTGATGTTTCAGCCTAATGATGGCTTGCTTCACTGACAGTGACAGCTCCTTGAATCTCATATTGAGAGTTAACAGCAAAAGATTCCAAATGCAAATGTCACTCCTGGAATCCACTCCAAAACTTTCACCTGCTAAATTGAAGATGAAATAATGAGGGAATAGCACACCCCTGTCCATGAAATAGCTTTTCAGTCAGCTGTCCCATTACATTTGGTCCCCTATAAAGTGGGAGGCACATATAGAAAGAGAACTCGATTTGGATGTAAATACAAATTAAAGCTGAAAGTGTGCAATCAAAGCACATCTTGTTAATTTCATTTCAAAATCCATTGTAGTGGTAGAGCCAAAAAGAAGAGAATTGTGTTGATGTCCCAATATTTATGGACCTGACTGTACATACAGTATACACACACACACACGTATAAATAATATTTAAAACCTATTTGTCCAAGTGTACAAACTGTGTTCTCCATTTCATTATTAAATAATGAATGGTTTGAAACAATAAAAACAGGAAATTAAAATAACATAATATATCAGCAGCTGATGATGATGATGATGATGATGAATGAAACCTTACTTAGGGATGCATGATATCCGATAAATAGGGAGTGATAGACATTTTTCCATAAGCCCAACTGCAAAGGTCATTCAGTATCTCATGTCATTCACATGTTTTCCATGCTTACTGTATTTCCATAGTAAAGCAAAGTATTTGAACAGCTTTCTATGTAAGCTCCCAGCCCACTATCCCTAACTTACACTATTTTCTTTTTTTCTGTTTTAAAATACGGGAAAATGATGCAACTTTTCAACATTAAGCGCGTGATCTTTGGTACCAAAGTGACATTTAATACCATCATACTCCAATGCATTTTAAAACATCAGCCCCATATTGAAATTGTGTGTGTGTGTGTTGCACACCATTTGTCTCGTTAATGTTCCATTGATCAGCTTTCATTTGATTTCAAATGCAGACATATCACCACCTCTGAGCAGAAGGTATTAGACTAATGGAATGACATGCTTTCTTTATTTGCTTGTTTTTTGGTTTAGGTTTTTCATGTTAACAAAGGTGGCATAGCAAACTAATAGATATTGTTGTCTTCCTCTGTGTGACTCCTAATCTTACAAAGGCTACATCACAGATAGATTGCACTGGGCACAGCCAGTGACAGAGGGGGAATTAATTAGCAGGCCCTCACTAATTATTAAGCAGCCAGTGGCCAGACCTGTTTTTGTGTGTATATCAGCATGATGTGTGTTGAACCGCCTGGGAGAAATTGCTTTCTATTGATAGGGTAAGTGTCTTCTTTATTCCACTGCATTTGATTAATGTGGAGACACATGGAGCCTGGGCAAAGGTTATGTCGAAATCTGGAAAAGCCATGACCTACAAATTAACACATCACGCTCATTCTAAATTTAGCATATCTGATTAGAATCCCATCTCTTGTTTAGAGGTCTCCCTGTTAGGGTTTGGGTGCTTTTAAGATGGCCTTTTTTTTTAACCTGTGCATGTAGAATTGCATGTAATTAATAGGTTTCAGCATTTCTCAATTTCAGGATGAGTGTTCAACCTGCGGTGTGAAACTGTAATCTGTCTTTTTTCACTGCATCAAAATGGATGTGAAATATAGTGTACTAATGGCTGAAATTGTATTAGGGCTACTCGAGACAGTGTTGATGGGTGGAAATGCATTTAGATGAAAGCTTACACTGGTGAAGGATCTATCTCACCATTGATTGCTGTTGCATTCTCAACATGTACTTGAATGAATCTCCATGGAATGATCTCATCATACTCTCAGAACAGATTGTTAGCCTGGGATTATGTGATGGAATGATTAAAACGGAAAGTATTACAACTTCCTGGTGAACTGTCCAGGCTGTACCCCGCCTATCGCCCTATGTCAGCTGAGATAGGCATAGCACCGTGACCCGTGACCCTCCGGTGGAGGATGAAGCGGTAGATAATGTATTACAACTTCAAACATCTTCTTTACTGGTTAATCTTTGGGGGTCACAAAGGGTGCTGGTGACAAGCGTTTCCCTAACAGAGTTATATGGTGCTTTTCCAATATACAGTTCTAGCACTTTTCAGCTTGAATGTACTTTACTCGTTTTTTTGCCTTCCCAGCCCTGGTGCTTTTTTTGTTACCTGCTCTGGCGAGGTTCCAAGCAAGCTGAGCCGATCCTAATTGTGATGTCAACAGACTGTCGGCCACTGATTGGTGAGAGAGTATCGTCACTGGAAGAGTCATGAGTGCAACGTCAGACACAGGAATCAAATCGAACAATTTCTGTAGATCAGTTAAAAAAAATCCTGAAACATGCGTTCATCTCTATTTAGCAAGGAAAATCTCTGTCAAATATCAGTCTAATATATTCATCAGACATCAGAGTCTGGCGTATTTAGTATTTAGCGACATCGCTGTCGAAAGCCGGTGATCCTGAGCCGAGTCACAACCCGTTCAGTCATATTTCGGTTCAGTGACTATGTCAGACGGTCATGAAGGAAGTTCTGAAAGATTCTGTGAACAAATCTATTTAATGAACTGTGTCTAATGATTCAGTTACACCTAAAAAAATGTATTTGCTTGTCACTTATTTTTTTGTGTTTGTGTTGCGTATAAAATGTCATGGCAGTTCCGCACAGCCGTGGTATGATGACCCCGCCCATGTTAAGGAGGTACTATAGCAATTGAAAATGCGCCTGCTACCGAACCAAGTAGAGTCGAGTAGTGCTAGAACTGTATAATGGAAAAGCGCCAGAAAGGAGTGTTATAAGTTGAAGACTGATACCTGGCTGTGTTGTTAGTACTCTCAATCCCCAGCTGACTTTCCAGTGCAACTATATTTGCACTCAGAACCTTTTCAAGCCCCTTATTTTTTTTCCCAATAGCAGAAAATCTCTGATTCCAGTTGTGCTCAGCTTGTTGCATAATACCCAAGGAAATGCAAGCATGTAATCTCTGCCAAATTAATATTATTAAGGTAAATGCTCTATTATTGTTGTTTTAATAATTAATAATATTAATATAGCAAAATATGGTTCAGGGCTTTCAATGCATCATCAATTCAGTCATTTTGAATGTGGAGTACATGGACAATGTGCTTAATACCATCTCTAAGGTGTATTAATTAATTTTAAATTAAAATAAGGCATTTCCCTAATTTAAAATTAATGTAGGACTGCTGTTGTTACTGATTTATTGATTGTGAACTGATGTTTCCCCCTGATGTTTTTACTGAACACGCCACATCACAAATTTTCCTTTTTGTTAGGACAATTTGAGATTTTTTTTTTTCTTTAACCTTGTGTTTTTAGTTTTTGTCTGAGTTAGTTGTTTGACATTACCCATACCTCACCACACAGTTTATTGCCACAACCACAATCTTTCCCAATCACTTGTGGGCAGTAAGTATTACAATGTGAAGTTCCACTTTGCAAGATCACAATTTCTTCTTTTCGTTAGAGATTAAAGAATGTTTCTGTGATATATCTAGATATATCAAATGAGTGGAAGACAGCCTATATAACATGCTGAATCAGTGTGGTAAGTGGAGAGAAGTGTTCGTTAGAGACAGGCCTGAAACTCTCTGGTTGTTTACAATGATCTGCTCCCTCGACTTGCTACGCCTGGATGAAGAGTAGCGTTGTTTATGCCTGTGCGCAGCTCTGATTGCATGCTTTGGCTCAGAGAGGCTGGTTCAGCCCAGTTCTGAGGGCTGTGCATGTGTGCTCGGACACTCCCCAGCTTGTTTGCTCCCTAAAACCAACCATAGTTGGAGGGACCTCCTGGCAGAACTGTTACCAACAGTTGTGTAATTAACAACAAGCCTCATCTGTGTTGGACAATGATTATAAAAATGTATGAGCCAGGACGGCACTCTCTCGGGCCTTGGAGAATAGAGCTGGATGCTCCTCTGTCAGGATCAGATGAGGACTTTGATTGCATATTATTTGAAAGACATTTTATTTAAAGAAGAAAATCAGATTTTATCTAGCCTCCACTCATCTCTCAGTTGTTAAAAACTCCCCAGTGTGGTGTGCATTAGTTTCAGAGGAGGATTGGATGAAGCTGACTGGGTGTGGTGCTGCTGGGAAGTTAGGGAGGTTGGGGGGGTTTGTCCAAATGCTTTTCACAGGGGAGCTGTTTTTAGTGAGCTGCAGCTGGTGCAGAGGCTGCCTCTTCTCTGATGGTGTCATGGATGATGCCAGCAGTCGGCTGCTGCTCCTGTGCTCTCTCCAGAGACTCATTGTGGAGAATAATGCTAAGAGGGAGGGGGAGGAGAAAGAAGTTCCTCTAACTGAGATTAATTAGGGTTTTTGTATTATGCTGGGGACAATAGCAAATGCAGCTGAGGCAAAATTACTTATTGTTACATTGTTAATGTCTGTGCTCAATATGTTGCAGGAGAGAAATTGAATGTTTTTTTGTCTCCGTGTGTAGCTCAGGGTCTTTGTTTTGTTAGCATGCCCTTGGTCGATAATGACACCTCGACAATGGTGAAGGACTGGCACAATAAGGTTAACGGAGATCTTCCGCCTTCTTATTCTTTCTCGTCAGGTTCATAATGCTCATGCAAATGCAGCTCACTCTTGAACCCAGATGGGGAGGCCTTTTCTTTAAAAGCAGCTGCTGCATATAGATAAGATGGATCATTTCAAAAGCCAAAGCGTTCACCTTTGCATTACCTGGACAAGCATTGTTGTTTACAGTGCACTCTGTGTGTGTGTGTGTCTGCGTGTGTGTGTATGTGTGCCGTTCAAATGAGAGAGAAGAGATGGCGATCCACTTAAAATATGAAAGAGAACGTGCCCACTGACTGAAGGACGAGAGGAATTTAATCAGAATTTAAATCACATCAGCCAAAGATGGGATTTGCTGTTGAGGAGGCAGTGCCACTGTGTTGTGAAAATAAACTAATTGCTTTTGAGCCAGTCACAAATTTGTATGAAAATCAGACCCTGTGCAGTGTTTGCAAGGTTGTGGGGTTAAGGAGAAAACCCCATTATATGATTGCACAATGAAACAAAACAGTAAATTGCAATGATCAATTCATGTATTCGTTATTGCAGATGATTTTCAATTGTGCGTGTTTGTTATTTGTAGTTTAATCATTTATTCTGTTGGCTAAGTATTTTCCACATGGTTTTCCACTATAGATGGTCTGTATTTATGTAGAGGTTTTCTAGACGTGATGACAACTTTAAGCTGCTACAGGTTTACCAGTCACCCGTTCACTTAGAAAGATATGTGATAGAACAATGTGTAGCACATTGTTCTATCACATATCTTTCTCCTATTCACACACTGCCGGCACAGCCATCGGGGGCAACGTGGGTTAAGTGTCTTGCCCATGGACACATCACAATATATATAGGAGTGGGAATCAAACCCACCACTTTCCAGTTTCCACCAGATGCCATCCCTTTTGTTCTACTGTGTACACTTTTTCTTTTTCATTGTAAGTAAATACATCTAATAGTCATTATATAGTAAGGATACATCAGATCATGATGGAGGACATGCAGTCTCTTTCCATTTGTGTGTATGTAGTGGGTATGTATCGGCAAATGGGCCGTTTTATGACCCACTTATTGCAGTCGAGTGCCAGGAGCACACACTGCATATTAACATTAAGCCATTAAGAATTGCCCGTTGATTGACATGCAGCAACAAAGGCTCCTGCCAGGGAACATAATAAGGGTCACGTTTTCCACCTGACTAAAATGACAGGGCTAAAACATGTTGCGCATGATGGATGGTTCGAGGTGAATCTGTTTGACACCGTCAAAGAAACCTGTCAGCTCCACCATCCAGAAAGACACGCACAACTATATACAGTGTAATTTCAGCAGGCACCTTTCATGATCCAGAGGACACAGCGAAAGTTCTAGAAAATTGAGTGGAGGCCACCGGTGCTCACATTAACAGCCTCACCCTCTCACAGTGAGAGCATTTTTGATTGGTGGTAGACAGAGAGAATAGCCCCGTCTTCATTGACATTTCCGAAGCAGCAGCCACGTTTTTCTGCGGTGGTGACCTCAGTGAATTTTATTAGCAAATGAGACCTTGAGGGTTTGGGTTTAAAGAGCACCCCGTTCCTTCTGATCTCCCCCCCCCCCCCACACACACACACATAATGATTTTCACAGAGTTCAAGACCCAAATGCAGGAGGAATGAGTGCTAGTCATTATTGCAAATAATATCCTCTGCTCAACTCATAATTAATCTAAGCACCTACTGACTTTTACCTATAGACTTAAATGGTTCAGATTAGATGGTTCCTTATTTGTGCATTATATATAAACATACTTCCTGTTATTTTTCATACAGTAAACTTACTTGTCTACTATTTCTTCTAATCTTTGTGAAATAAGCATGTACTATGCAACCAGACCTTTTCATGTGTTCTCACTTCTAATATACATATAAAAGGCTCAATCTAGAGTCATGAAAAACAACACATACAATCAAGTCATTGTGCACTAATACATTAAGTGTAAATATTGCATCTTCTTTCTGTCAAATGGAAATCATTTCCACACAGTTTACAAACTACTTAACTTAACTTAACTTATTTTGGTAATTACATTTCACCTGTTTCATTATGCTCGGGTAAAAGAGGCTTTGCTATCCAAGAAAAACAGCTTCAATAAAAGCAGGAGGGTTCTAGTGGCCACCAAATAGATGATTTGCTGAGTGGTTACATGGTTAGTATTATTTCTGTGGTTGGTCACAGCTTGTGTCAGTCCAGATGGAAAGAATAAAGAGCTGGTGACGTTGGATTAGATAGAAACGTATGCCTTGTTTGGACTGCAGCCCAAATGGGATTTTTTTTTAGTATATCCAGATTGTATCTAGCTAGAATTTTTTGTTTTTCTTTGGCAGTCTGAAGAGCTAAAATACACAACACAGGGGATGTGTTGCATTGTACTCAGTTAAAAATACAGCAGAACCATTTATTTTTATGTTACAAATATTATAAAAACCCATTTCTTTTCCTTGCATACACTATCCCAATTCAGTCCAACAGCCGACTGCTCAGTCAGACATTCAGATGAGTCATGCTTGTGGTGGCTAATATATTCTGCATAAAAAAAAGCAGTGGACTACTTAGATGTGTTGAACTCACTTTTCCTCTGCCTTTCTGCATGGTTTCTTTTTAAAAAATTTCCAGCGACTGAAGTGGCACCATCTTCGAGGTTTTCAGATTTTACACGTCTGGAGATGCAATAGGGCTTATATTTCGTTTCTTCTCATAGCTGCCACTATGGAGCTTGGTTTCCCAGTGTTGTTTGTCAGTCTAGCTGTGTGCAGGTTTTCATGTCTTTGTTTCATGTGTGTTTGCAGCGGTGATTAAATTTGAGATTTTCTTGAATGCATCTTGAAGTGATGAGATTTTACCAGGGTTTTTGAATGATTCTCATTAGCTCCTCCTGTTAGCGCAACACACCGTGAACCCTGCATCACTTTCACTAACTGTCATCCACTGGTGTTTTGAATAATTGAATAATCGAGGAATAATGCTCAGTGGAGACAAAGATTGTAGACGATTTTTCTGTCACATGATATGTGATTTGTGATCTAGAACAGCGGTCCCCAACCTTTTTTGCTCCACGGACCGGTTTAATGTCAGGAAATATTTTCACGGACCGGCCCCCTAACGTTCTCTGGTTGCTATGGTAACGCTTAAACGTACCTTCAAAATAAGATAAACAAAACAGCTGTAAACGTTTCATTAATGTTGATATATTTGTTTCAATCCCTGAATGAAGCCTGTCATATTTGGAACAAGAGTCGGGACCTTAAATTGCTTGCACAAAACTATTGTTTACAAAATCAGTATGCGTCGAGAGCACGGGTGGGAGAGAGAGAGTAACAAGTGCGAGTTAGTGAGGTCTGCGGTCTTGGCCATTAGTTCATTTACTTATTTTTGTGTAGGTGTGTAGGCTGAATACGTCGCACAAGTAAGCGAGTTTTGCGATTCACTCCTCGTCACTGAAATGTGCTGCCAGCGGTGACTTCTTTTCTGAGAGAAATCTCTGCAGGGGCTCTCGTAATTCAAACACTCTAAGAAATAATGTCATTTTATTCAAGTTATTTATTCTTTCTGTGCGGCCCGGTACCAAACGACCCACGAACCGGCACCGGTACCGGTCCGCGGCCCAGTGGTTGGGGACCGCTGATCTACAATATGCATTTCCAGGTGTGTTAATATGGAGATGCTTTCTGGCATGTTTCTGAAACACCACCACGACAAAGATGGTTTTCATGATGCCGGTTTGGAATTGAAAATGTATTTGTGTGCCACAACCAAGTGTGATCTGTCTCTTTAGTTTTCGCCCTCTCCCAGCAAAATGCCTGAAAATCAATGTATGCTTAATGCTTTTGTTGTTGTCGCCTTATTCACACTGCAAGTGTGACTTGTTACTATTGTCTATTATTTCAGCGCAATAAAAATCACACATTATGCTTTACTGGCACAACAGCATTAATATATGTAGCATTTGCAAAAGGAATACATCTCCTTTTTAAGTAATCCATCTTTTTACACCAGCCTCCCTGTTCCTTATGTTCAGCCATCATTATAATTTAAGGTGAAGTTGGCCTACATTGGAATAATAATAAATCTGTTCCTCCGTATACCTTAGACAATAGTCGAGTCCTGGCCTTTACGGAGTCGCAGAGACGGGGCTTGAGTGTGCAGAGAGCTCTCTATTTTTAATTGGTCTTGAACACACCATTGTTAAGGCACGAGAGATAGAGAACAAGCACGAGAGGGGAAGAGAAAACACTCTTGTGCATCACTAGCACATTAGCACGGCACTAACACAGTGTCATTATAATTTGCTCTTAGTCTCGCTGGCTAATTAGTTTGTCATGGTGCAGCAGGTCCCACACAGTATGCGGTCATTTGGCTCAGAAAGCATAGAACGTGACTGACAATCAGTGTTCCTGTCATCTTTTGTTAGACGATGACAATAGCAGCATGATGAGGTGCCACACTGTCACTTTGAAATACTGTACTCTTAGGTTTTATGGTGGTCAATAATGAGAATATGTTTTTTTTTCCTTGTTGTGTTAAGACTCACTGACCCAAATCAAGATGAGATGAATTTAGCAATTCACGCTTCAGCAGCTTCCCTGACACTGAGCAAGACAAGTTCTGATTTGCAGTATATAAATAAACATGATTCTATCTATTAAGGCAAAGCAGTATTGTTTATAAGGTACACTGAAAAAAATACAATGGTAGACCAACATAATTTCAATTGGAAACACCTGAATGAATTAAACTAAAGTGACCTAAAGTTTAGTACCCAAGGTGTCTCCATGTATTTCAAATTCACTTTGAACAAACTTCATCTGATGGTGTAAAACATTTTTTAACCATTATCTGTATTATATGTAAACCATTATCTTTTTTTTATTCCTGATTTCACATGTACACCGCCCCCCCCCCGAAAAAAAGAAAACTTAAAACTGCAACAATTTGCAAAAGAGAACAAAAAGGTAAAATTACATTACAATCTACTATAGACAGTAAGTAATCAAAATATCCACAGTATGAGCTTCTCAATACGAACTTCACTTTAGATATTGCACTCTTGTGAAAGTATAATACTTATAGCACATATGATTCAGTAATATTTTATATGCGGTTTATACTGAGACCAGTGCTTGTTATACAGTATTTTATAACATGACAACATAACAAGTTTAAAATTTCAAGGTTAAATAAGAAAAGCTAAAGGTAAATCGGTACAATTTAAATGTATTGTACAGTGGCAAAATAATGTCATTAAAATTGATAGGAATATGTAAATTAACAAGAAAATAGTGATGATCTGGTTTTTGTGAAATTGTTGATAGCACTCCATAAACCATCAAGCCGTTGTGCTGCATCGTGACTAAAGGGAACAAATGACTACGCACATAAGGCATCTATTGTTTAATGAATGTGTTATTAAATTAAATTCAAATGTTTGAGAAGAATGGTATAAATGCTGCTTGAGGGACCTGATGCTCATCTTTCATTAGCAACAAAGATCAGTCCTATGCTTAAGTCTCCTGTGCAGCACTGTCACAGTGTATCTGTGTGAAATGAGTTTTAATAACAAACAGAAGCGGTTCAGTCTTTGTAACATCAGCTACAGCTGAACAACTCATCTACTCATAATTAGTGCTGCTTCACATCACACGACTGGCTGTCGATGTTTCAAAGGAGGAAAACAAAAACAACAAAGTGATTGTGGCTACGAGTGCAGATTGTTGAACATGAAGATGTCATGTCGAATCACCTGATCGAGGCTGGACAAACAAAAGTCAGCTCATCTCCTGCCCCTTCATCTTGACGTTACACAGCTTCCCGCAGAGCGTCAGAGATAATTAGTCTCAGCCCTTGAATCCGAAGGTGAATAATAGATTAAAAAGTGAAGTGTTGGAGTTGCCTGTTGTACACAAGTGTGAATCATAACATAATCATGCTGTGCAGAAAAAAACAAAGGTCACAAAGATATACAGCTGTTTACAGCATGAAAGGGTAGCTGTCGTAACGGCGTACACAGGGAGATAACATTACCAAAAGACCGTATTCAAACTGTATAAATCAAATCTGTTTAATTAAAATTTCATTGAAATTATATTTTAATGAATATAAATAAAAGAAATGAATACTTTTCTTGCATCTCATGTTCCAGTTGTTATGGCAACACCTGGGTTGTCATCATGTAGTAGCGACGGCTCAGCTGTCGAGGAGACAAATCTGAAGTTTCCATACTTCAATCCAGATTATCTCCATGACAAATAAGCAGGAAACTAAAGGTCACACCACTGCTTCCTCTATAGAAGGTTAACTAGTAATGGTTATTTAAGTTAGTGGTTGATGGGGATCAACAATGTTGCCAATAATTTGATTGATAACATAAAAAAAAAAAATTGTTTTAATACATTTTTATATATAATATTACATTTTTAGAAAAAAATATTTAACATGAATTAACTTTCGATCGGGGCACCCCCTGAAATCAGGGAAAAGACAATCAATCTATGCCTTTAAAATCAGTCAAAATAATCACTGTATCACACTGTTTGTGTGTGTGTGTGTGTGTGTGTGTGTGTCATGCGTTTGTGTGTGTGAAACAGGAGGAGATAAGAAAGATAAAAGAAGGGAGTGATGCGGTTGGTGGCCGAATTTACAGCCATATGGCTTCGGTCCTAACATGGTGAACAATGTACGTGTTGTTTGCTGATTTCTGAATCTGAAATGATGCAGAAATCATTCTACATGTGATTGTTTTGCATTCTATGCCATTTAAAAATGCACTAATTAATTGGCAGAAAAAAATCAAGTTTCGTTCCTTGGATTAATGTATAGTTAATATTTTTATGGTATCTCCAATAGTAATGCTCAATTTTGTTGCAATAATAGGAGCTTGACTGAAAACATTGAATAAAAAAAAAAAAAAATCCAGTGGGTCGAAGTCTGGAAAAGCTAACTATTTTTGGGTACATTTTGAAAGAAAATGAAGCAGATCTATACATCCTTAATATAAGCGTTCACAATTAAACTTGTGTAACGGTGTAATTAAAGCCCTGACAGAAAATGAGTGGTCTTTGATGATACAAAACATTTTTGCTGTACTTTCTCTGCCATTTTCTGGTGACTGAGTGAGTCGTCATTCAACTGGAAGGTTGTGGGTTTGATTCGCGGCTGCGCTATAATATATGCCGATGTGGCAGGGTGAACCTGGAGACACACACACACACACACACACACACAGGGATAACATGCATACTCAGCTGTGCAGATTCTCTCTCTTCCCGTCTGAGTAAACACAAATAATGTGAAGTTTTCTGTCAGAAAAAATCAGAAAGTGAAGTCATAATCACAGGTGTGGGCAGACCACAGCGACACACACAACACATCCAGTGTGAACCAGGCAGAGTGAGCAGAGTGAACAGAGGACAGCTACCTCCGTGACAAATGACTATGCCATTCTTTGTGGTCCAAACATAATGATTGGCGATGTTTATTCCAGTATAGCGCGAGATCGTTAGCGTTTTATTTTGTTTTTCCAGATAAACCTTTATTTATTGATGTCTGTGGGGATGCGAAGAAAAGATAAAAGATATTTTCAGATAAAGAAAATACCAACCCTAAGTGTCCATTATTTACTATAGCGATTGAGTAAGAACAATTTGATAGATACGGTATGGTAAAAGAAGTATTATTTTTTTTTGATTCATGCTCACTAGTCTATATTTCAAACCCTCTGAAAAACATCTGTGAAATTCTGAATATCCTTGATTCCAGTTATATCCACATTTGCACATTAACATGCAAGCATTCATAACTCAGCAATGTTGCAAGATACCAGTTTGGGTTTGTGGTTTCTCTCATGTGTGGAAGAGAGACTATGAGGTTATATAGCGCTCTGGACGTCACATGACTCGGTTTTTACGAACCGCCACGTTGCCCATGAAAGATGCAGCAAAAATGAACAAGACCTGGTGCAGGATTTGGCAGCTCACTGCACACTTCAAATCCATGGATATCGACCGATATATTGCAACACTTGAGAGACTGAATGTATCTCATCCTTATAATGCCAAAGCGTGCTTTTTACAAGTTTGGAAACGGGGGGGGGAGAGGACATTATTCCAAACCTAAAGTATCACATATCATGTTAGCAAAATGTTAGCATTAGCAACATGCAGCAAAAAATCAACTACTGCTGTGTCAACGTTCCTGTGCAGACAAACTCTTGGAAAATCTTGTTGAGTCCATAAATCACGAAGAGCGAATCCATTGCTTGTTGGTTCCCATCGCTCCGTCCTCTTCCGCTCGCTGTGAGCACAGCATCTGTTCACTATCTTAACTTTTATGATAAACAGCTGGCAAAGAGATGAATTGCTTGACATTTTGTCTGATTTACGTGCTGTCTCGTATATACGTCTATAGAAGTGAACGGTGTTATGTCCTACCTTAGTTGTGTGACGTCTTCTACCACACTTAGAAACCCTGAGTTAGCCCTTTAAAAGTCACAAATGAACATACAGTATACATATACATATACAAAACAACAACTTGCATGAATTGCAATAAACAAAGCTGAAGAGGCTGACTCTGTGTCATCACGTCTCACTGCTCCTCCTCCTCCTCCTCTTCTGCTCCCTCTGCCGTTTTCATTGTGTAAACATGACAGAAAGCCCCTCCCTGCTTGTTATCTGGAGCTGGAGACAGATGGAATTGGTGAGCGTAACAAGTGCAGCACAACAGGACAAGTGGGCAAGTCGGAGTCATTGATGGAACAAACCGGGTTCTGTGAGAGGCTGACAAACTCTGCGACTGATTTAGTCTGTGTCATTTACTCTATAATTTCATGACAAATATTCACAGCCACCGTGTTCCAGCTCTGCCTTACATACATTGGAGCAGAGTTTTTGTCTCACACCTAACGCCTCCCAGACATTACCGCACTCTCAATATTAATACGTAATTTATTTCACTCCCTCTTGGCTCGGCCTCAAATTCTGTTACAATTTGTGCCATCTCATTACCGAGCCAAGCTAAATAGGATGATGACAAATAGAACGCGTTCTGCCTCCTCCTTGAAAGTTTGCCAATATAATAATTCTCACTTTGGTTTTATTGGCAAGAGGGGAGACGATTAGATTAACCTTTAATATTGAACCAAAGCGATACAATCTTAATGGGTCTTGCTTGGCAAATAGATTTCAATGTATTGATTTTGCATCATATCTCTCTATCTTTGAGTGGAAAGAAAAAAAAACAACAACTTGTTTCCAACATACAGGGTTTTTTGATTAGTATTCCTTTCTCTACCATATTTTTTGATAAATGATAATGAGTAGAACGTTTTCATCAATCCAAAGATCAGAGCATTCACTCATTAAGGTTCACAAGCTGCGATTCTCAGTGCTAATTGGAAATATCTCAGTGCAGTCATTTACCTGCTTTCTGCATATTTTAAGATTGTGTCTGTTATTCAGCTGTTATAACTGAGGACTTTTTGAATAATACATCTTGCTGGTTTATCTTTCTGTGACATTAATCTGCCCAAAAAAACCTGTTGATGGAAGTGATACATAGCCACCATTATTCTGCCAAACATAATATTACAAGCAGTTAAAAATGCATACAGTGTCCTTTCACAATCCTGACCAAATTATTGTGATAAACAAACTTGACCACAATTAACTTATAAGTGCTTATTATCACAATGAACGATAATATCCTACATTGTCCCTGTGATGGGTGACTGTCACAAGTGTTTGTTAGCCCTAATTCATGGCCGTGAGAAAGCAGACACCCTATATCTTCAGCTTTCTGATAAACTCTCCCTCATCCTAATCTCAAGAACATGCTTACATGTTGCTAATGAAGCATGTAAAATAAACAAGATATTCAAGTTACTTAGCATTGGATTCTGTACAAGGGTAAGTGGAATCCATTGTCTGTGAGATCCTATCACTCCATCTTCTACACTGACTTTGAGCTTGTTTTATGGCAGTGTTTTATCCTGCCGTCTCTCTGCATCTTTAACCACTTCTTCCCTGACCCTCTTTTTGGAGTCCCTGCTCGAAAAATGACATGCCCAAACTAAATAGAGTAAATCTCTGCAGTTACAAGCTCTGTGTGGATTATCGTGGTATCAAACTACAGATAACACTTGTGAGATTCCACCAGACGAGTAAGTTTTCACTGTAGATGCCACTGTGTCAGAGTAAATGTACATGGAACACAGCATAACTGAAGGATTTATTTCTCTCGCCAAAAAAACATGTTGGTGATATTGGATTTTAAAGCAAATATCACCTTTAAAATATGCAGTAGGAGCTTAAAAACACATGGAGGTCATGTAACAACATGTGGACATGAGCTGTGCAAAGTCTGATGCGGCTGAAATGAAGCAGAGTGAAATTACAGAGGTTTTAGTAAAGATATGTCTCGGCGTTCTCTCTTTTGGCACAGTTTGCCACCATCTGTGCCATTTGAGATTTCTTAGGTACCAAATTATTAAAAACCCATTTAAAAGAACTTGTTTTTAAAAAAACTCTGGCTTACCTTGATCAATTAGGGTGATTGACAGCTTGTTTCAAACCTCTAAACTGGTAGAATCAGACCCAAAATGCGTGTGAATCACTTCATTATCGAGTCAAAAGGACATAAATGTATATGATGCATTTGTGCGGACATTCACCTTTCTCTAATCGGAACGATCTAATGTCACTCTGTAATTATCAATCAGACCGGGATTTGTTCCCAAAGCATGCTGGAAAGGGTAGTTCTTCATTAGAATTGGGTTTTTTTTCCAGTGGAAATAACTTATTTTGATAAACAGCAAAGGTAAGACGACATTTCTGCTTGTATTTCTTGAAAGTCAGTTGTTGTTTTGCTCTTATTTTGGGGCTGGATCCGTGAATCTTGGTCGTAGAGTGATAAAAATAGTACCGCTGGAATCTGTGGGTTCTCTGCTGTCCAGTCGACACGTGTTTTTTTTGTTAACATAATCACGCTGACGATCTGGTGCCGCTTTTCAATGTGTGCGCTGTAACGTTTTTTTCCGCTCTTGCTGGTTTGATCCGTCTGTGTTTTGACGGTGTTTTGTGAACATAAGAATGGTTTATATGAGCTTTTAGCTGAGCTTCTGACCTCTCTGTGGGTATGCAGCATGTCTGTGTTTGTTAAAGTTAGACATGGTTTTATGATGCTTTTGTCGCTGCATCTTCACTTTCCGTGAAGATGTTCTGGTAAAAATTATCTCTAGATTTCTTGTCCTGAATTGTTCTGGCATCATGGAGCACCACATCTATTCACCATCTTCACTCTTTATGAACAAAGCCAGCAAAGAGATGAATTTGCCATATTGCAGACATATTGCCTGGTATATATGGATTTGAACATTATGGACATTATGGATTTGAACATAATTCCTGATCTTTCACTGCTGATAAAGAACTTCAAACTGTAATTGGGAATTTTGAACTGTGTTTAGCAATTGGCTTTGGAACCAACTTCCTGCCAAAATGGTGACGTTTTGGTTCCAAGTGGTGCATGACGACGGGACTTGTGATGTCAAAATTTAATCACAGCTCTGTGTAGACTGCATTGGTCTAAAACCTCTTCTGGATATTTCTGCATCACCAATCTTTCATCTCTTTAGAAAAAAGTATCTTTAAAATACTTGGTAGTTAATAATCCTGGTATTACAGTTTCAAGTGTATATAGACTATTCCTTGGAACTTTTTATTATGAATCCCTGTTTTCCTGACAGTGTCAACTAGCGCGTTGATGTAAACCTTCTCAACTCACAATAAAACCAAACTGATGTTTGTGTTTCAGGTTCAGCTTTCATGTATGTGAACACGTCAGGACGCTTTGCTGGGCAGAAGGCTTTACTGCTGACACCACAGCTGAAGGAGAACGACACACATTGTGTCATCTTCAACTACTACATAGGAGGCAGAGACAACAGCCACCCAGCTCACCTGAATGTGTACATCAAAGAAAACAACAGTCCTATGGGGATGCCAGTCTGGAACGTGTCTGGTGCAGCCACTCGCTCCTGGACCCAGGTGGAGCTGGCCGTCAGCACGTACTGGCCAAACTTCTACCAGGTGAGGATATGTGATCTAAATATACCTCTCTTTTGTAGAAGGTGTCAGTTCAAAACTTGGGATTCTAATTCTAAGTAGCTTTCATCCTTTAGCCAAAATCATTAAAGCCTGTTGACTGGGCGGAGGCTGACGAATGAATTATTTGAGAAGGTCCAAACAATTGCACAATAGCTCATTCAAAGCACCTAAGATTATTGATTTGCGGGGCTACCTCAGTATCCATGGTAATCTTTTCTCTCTTCCTTTCATCGAAGCCCATTTCCCTTTTTTTTTTTTCCTTTTTTTTCCAATTCTGAAAACTCATTTTCACTGACCAATGCACATGACTGCTGGCTGGGGCAAGGTGATTTCACACTTGCCTGGCTGTTATGTTAGTTCACCAAGGCTTGTTCCACAAGTCTACCAAATGTTAATTGATGCAGAGCAACCCCTTAACCTCCCAACGGGGGGTTAGTCCCTCTGTGAATTATTTAATTATGGTCTGGCAGAGCAGGTCCATGCTGGTGCTGGGAGGTGTTCTTCTGCCTGCTCATCACAGCAGGTCTGATATCTTAGTTAACAAGGCACACCGCTGAGCTTCTCTCTCTTGAAAGCACGATAGGAGGTTTAATGAGAGGCACACAGAGAAAAGAGAGATTTGAGAAGGACATAATGTTAAAATTAGTATGTGCTCATTACAACAGTGTGTGCAACCAGTTATGATGGTATATGGTTGTGACGTCACCTTAAAGGCAAGGCAAGTTTATTTGTATAGCGCCATTCTTACACACAGAATACATTTGAAAAAAAAAAAAAAAATCTATTATAGAAATTAAAACCATTTAAAACATCAAACAATTTAAAATCATGCAGAAATTATTGCAATTTAAAATCATTTGAAATTAAAACACAATCAATTCAAAAATCAATTATAGAAATTAAAACAATTTAAAATCAACAATTTAAAACATTAAGCAATTATGGTAAATTATTAATATTAGAAAATTGGTAATATTCGAAAGCTGCAGTAAACAATAATGTTTCAACCCTGATTTAAACAAGCTGACAGTGTGTGCACGCCTCAGGTGTGCACACACTTAAAGAATCAGAACTCCCAATTTCAGGCCATAATTTATCATGAGCTGGTTGAATTGTGCTCGTTAGTTACACAATACATATTTGCTGATCTTATATGTGCAATTATGAAATAAAAGACCTCTTGGGGGGTTTTGGTGCATGTCATCACTTTCTCCTTGATTTCTTGAACAAATTCCACTTCATGAAAGCTGTCTAACTGTCTAATAAACTGCCGCAGCCTGTAATCCTGAGCTGGCAGATTCCTTATCTCATTCCAGTTTTCTTTTTCCAGTCTGTGATTCATTGTGTCAGTTAATGCAACACAGACCCCCCCCCCTCCTTTAAATTATTTAAATCTGTTACTTTTTAACATCTGCAATTGTGCAATTCTAGTGTTTCAACTTTTCTTAAAACTCCACCTTCTTTTTCGACTTCTATGTTCAGGGTACTGCTCTTTTTATGATACACCAAATTGATGTCCTTGTATAGAGAAAATGGGCAGATTACAGTACAGTTTGGTACAGTGGATTATGGTTTGGATTGGTAAAACCCTGGGTCAGTCTTGCGTTTCAACTGTGAACAGTACCTTTACTTAGTAGGTGGGTGTGGGCTCTGTCCGATGGCTACATAGCTTGACATAGCACCGGTGCGAGGACAACGAACAACAGACAAACACTGGCTGGCTGCTGTTATTTTGTTCTTCTTAGTGGTAGACTGCTATTTAAAATTTATTTAAATTCTATTATTCACACCTGTCGCAAGGAAGTGATTTTTTTTCTACCACCCAATGAGCCGACTGTCGACTTCACCCTGACCTTACTTGACCATATTACATATATATATGATTCGGATTCGCAAACATTAGCACGGTAGTAGGAACAAAATTGCGCACATTTCATGAATCTGACAGTGATTTTGCACATGTGCAAAATTACTTTATGAACAGAGTATTTTATTTATGAATTATTTCTGAATGAGATATAAATCGCAATGCATTTGAAAGTGTTGCCCCCAGATCATGGATACTTCTTCACCATTCACTAAGGAGCCATACTTACGATGTAATTGTCTGAAAACATTTTATTTAGTTTTTCTTAATTCATTCATTCATTCATTCATTTATTTATTTATTTATTTATTTTCACCCAGCTCTCTTGCTTAAAGAGGTTCGCTTGTAGCATAGGCACAGCTTGTGTTGTCTGGATCCATATTACATACGTAAATAAAATACAGCCCACAAATCCTTTTTGAAACAACACACACGCACACACACACCACCCCCCCCCCCCCCACACACACACACACACACTGTGCTTTCAATGTGTAATCTTGACATGTGTACTTCAACAGCAGCTTCGCTCTTGAACATAACAACGTATTGCTGCTAAATCACGAGTGACATTCATAACCATCAAACTTTCAAGTGTAAACCTCAGCCTGCTCCTTTTCAGGCACAGTTACTGACAGATTTATGTTTTTGTTGCTTTTTATATATAGTTTTATTTATTTATATATTTCTTTAATTTCTTTATATGTTCTTCTGTCTTGTATTCAGTTTGGAATTGTAACTGCATAAATATGAACGTAACGTAACTTTTCGACACACCATTTGTGGTGTGTTTCAGCTCAATCTCGGTGCAAAGGGAAGGCCTTAGACCTAGAGAGTGATGAATTGTGCTTTCACTGTATTGAGAGCACAGCATCTGTTGCCTTTCAAGCCCCAGTGGAAGGTCTGTCTCTGTTTGTAACAGTGCCTGACCTAAACACAGATAAATGTGAGGATGCTTATGATCTTAGCAACTCTCAGTCAAGAAAAGAGGGACCATTGCTTAAAATTGTCACTAATTAACAACATGGTACTAATTATAGGTGTCTGTAATTGCATAGTAGCCAACGTAATTGTCAAAGGAAAGCCACCTGATACTTGGAAATTATATTTTAATTACCACTAAGCCTTTTTGTCATCGTGAGCCCTTCAGCCTTTGATAATTACTCTCTGTCAGATCATCCCTAAACTTTTAATTGAGATTGTCATGCATTCCCAAAACTGCTGAATATCACACACAGGGCTTCGATAAATGTAAAGCACAACCTCTTTATGTCCTGCTCATGTTACTGGGAAAGGTGTGCTTTATGCATAAGATGAAAAGCCATTATTTATCGTGATATGCAGCCGCGCAGCATTGAGAAAGAAAAACCTTAATGTCCTCATCTGTCTTGATTTCAATACAGTACAGCCTATGGCAGAGATAATCAATCCTGCTGTAATGTAGTACTTAGCCAAGTCCCTCAGGGCTATAGTCAGTGTGGTGATGTCGACATTGAATGTTGAGTTCAGCGTCTGCCTCTCTGACAAATGAGAATGGCGAACTTTCCCTCGACGTCAACAGCTTCTGTCCCGTGTGAATATTTTCACCGTGTGGGTCAGGCCCAATTATGCACTGCACTATCACTGATGTTAGAATCAATTATATCACAGCTATTAGGCAAAGGCTGACTGATGTCCGTTGCACAAACAAAGGATTTCAATTAGAGTGTTGGGGCCAGTTCATTTGTCTGGTGGCAATATATGGAGTGGTTGGCCTTTTAATTTCCTTTAAATTAGCCTGTAATGAGGCCATAATTGGCACCCAAGACGTTCACTTTCATATTTCACAAGACAGAAAAAGACATTTATAATTAGACAGTGTTATCTGAAGACATCCTTCCTCCCAGATGACAATGGTAACTATCTCTGCTTCAACATTCCGAGGCTACAAAAGGATTCTCAGATGTTGTATGTGTGCTGCTTAGCTACAGCAGCTGGATATACGATTATCTGTGACACCATATCTGGATTATATCCATTAATATACCATTCACTTGGATGATATAGACTTGTGGAATGATGGCATGTAAAACATGTGGTAGCTGTAATGTGTGGTGTCATGGCTCTGCGCACCACACCCTGGGTTTGGGAAGGGACTGACATTCTATTTCCCTTTTTATCTCACTGCAGACCATGGAGCACATAACTCCGACAGTCTGCTCGGACACACCCTCTGTCGCAGCTTTGGACCATGTGTTTTGCAGGAGAACTTGTCCCTTAAAATAGGAGCATGTTGGTCCAACACTGCAGCACAGTTGTACTTGACTTCAGGTTAAATGTCGAGCAGCTGTGCAGTGCAACAGCGGTGCAGTGCTGAGGGATTAATTTGCTGATATTATTGGAAAAACATATGTTCACATTAAAAAGTTGTATTTAATAGTACTCGTTCCTTTAATACCATGCTTTCATCTTTTATAGGAACAATTTTTCCAAGAGTAGTGTTAAATCTAAGATGTTGTTGCTTATGTTTACTAAAGCCTGCACCACACAAGAGGATTTTAAAATCTGACTTGATTTTAAACATGGGAGACCACAGACACAACAAAATTTGTAACATGTTGAAATCCTAAGAAAGCACATACTAGATGATCCAGAATATAAACAGACATGGAGTTGGACTGTTGGCGTCATCATTTAATAGCTATTGTGTGTGTGTGGGATGTTTTGTGCTGAGAAATGCAAAAAAAATGGATGAAGTCAAGATGAAGGCTGACAAGACAGAATCAACTTGGCTTGTGCAAGTTACGGGTTCTCCATCATCTATTTTGTAGTCAACTCGAAGGCACCCACAATTGTCATTAGGGCCAGATGGGGACCAACATCTGGCCAATTATCCTCTAGTGTGGACCAGGCTTAAGAGCTTAATGCATCACTTAGTTAATATCTAATGTTTCTGAATTAATATATATTGAGATGTTACTCATTATGTGCAATATAACCCTGTTACTTCACATATAGGTGTAATGCTCCTATGTAATATCTCAAGCACAATCCTGGTGTACACTGTACATATTAAGCTGTATATATTTTGATTAATTACGGTATATGTTGTGTGTTCTATTATATTTTCATAAATGTAAAAGTTGACACATTGCTCTGAACTGTTGTGTCACCTCCCTCTTGTCACAGACCGTGTGCTAATCGTCTCGGGGCTCAAACTTAATTTAACACTCGCATGTCATAACAGCCATCGCCCGTGACATATTGTGGAAATAATGTCAGCGGCCCGCAGCTGTGTGTGTGACCAGCTGCAGCTCAGCTAAGACCAGATCACATTAGTCAGAGCCCGAACCTCTCAGCCTCACTTCAGGTGTCATTTGAAGACATGTGTCCATTCATCACTGGATGTTATGAGTCTCCTCTCTCCTCCTCAGATTGTGTTTGAAGCCGTAACCTCAGGGCAGCGTGGCTTGCTGGCCATCAAAGACGTCACAATCCAGGGCCACCAGTGCAGTAAGTCATTTTCTTTTATTTATTTTTTTCCCCCTTTCCCCATAAAATGATATCATCAAAGTGTCATTGTCCTTTACATGACACTCTCACAATACGTGCATCATTGTACTGTTCAAGGCCTCCCAGTCAAACAAGGGGGCCTTCAAAGAGAGTATGGCTGTAGTGAATCCAAAGTGTAAACCCTCCCTCCTCCTCCTCCTCCTCCTCCTCCTCCTTCCTCCCTGATGATTTACAATCATGCAAGAAGAAGTGAGCTCAGGATATAATGTTTAAGTGCCCATGTTCAATCTCTCCTTAGAGAGATGGGAGAAAGAGTGCTAAAAAGAAGAAGAAAAAATAAAACAAATACCACCATACAGTGCTGCTGCCACTGCTGCTTATATTTGGATTTTCTCCCTTAAGGACATTCAGTAAAAAGCATCCCATTCCTCAGATGTTTAGGATCGTGCCACTCATGCTGAATAAATGAAAACACTAAACACTTCACACTAAGCTGCGCCGATAATAAAAATGTAATCACCATCATATTTGGAGAATTTCTGCAACGGCTTTTGGGTTAACAAGGACGAAGGATTCCTCAAGTCTCATTAGACCATCACGTGTCAAGCTCCGATCGTTGGCCACTAACACCCAGTGGCCATTTGAATTCCTACAAACGTATTGTCGACACGCTGGATACACACGCTGTGTTGTGACTGGTGTTGCATACAAATGTACACAACAAAACCTATCGAGTATTCTGACGCGATCAATGTTTCAATCTGTAAAAAGCAGGAGTGGATCAATAACACTCTCAGTAGCAAATGGGTTTATTTGAGTGACCCCCCCTCAGTGGAACACGGCCAATTAATTTTCTATTCATACGACCATGTGGAATATTTAGCACAAAGGTGTGATTATGCCACCGGGCCTTCTGCCTCTCAATCAGTCGTTAAGGATGACACGGGCAATGAGGAAAATATTTTATTTTTTGGCACCGGCATGGATTGATGGGACAGATTTATGAACGAGAGGTGTATTTTGGAAGACAAGGTTATAAAATATGAAGTAGAAGTGAAAGTCTTGATGATGAAAGTGATGGAATTAGCTTTTGCCGAGTCTTTAGAGATTTGCTTGTGTTTTTGAATCAAGGTCGCTCTGCAGAAATTGCCCTATATTTCCATACAGAATAGCAGTACTAATCAGAAATGTTCTACATAAGTTACTTTGTGTGGATGATCCCAGTCAGCGAGTGCACCGATAATTAGCACATTTGGAAAGAGAATAATGCTTTTTGAAACATCAAAAAAAGAAAAGGGACACAGTTAAGAGACAGTTAAAGTGAGGTTTTAGTAGGTGCAAGTTCGGCCTGCATGTCTCATTTTATTGATTTATTTTGTTCCTCACTCAGTGATGCAGGGCATTGACATTGAGGACCATTAGATAAAGGAAGGGGCATCCGTTGCTTCTCTGTCAATTTCACAAATCTTGAAAGAGGAGTTAGTAACAGTGACATTTTTAGGGAGGATTAACTTACACCTCAGCATTTTCTTTTTTAGCTTCTGGGCCACAGCCTGGTTAATATTTGTTCTCTTTTCCTAGTGAACACCCCTCACTTCCTGACAATAAAGGGAGTGGAGGTCAATGCTGGACAAACAGCCTCTTTTCACTGCACCGTCAATGGACGCAAAAGGGACAACTTCCGTCTCTGGCTTCAGGTAAGAGGCTGTTTCTGCCTATGACTATGATATTTTCTGCTGTGATGTTGGCTGCTGTTGTGTCATAAGGTCTCTGAGGCCTGTGTCTTACTTTAATATCACTGGTTCTCCAGCAAAGGGCTTTTTAATCATTATTTACTCAGTCAACATCTGCTCACATCAGGCTCGCTGGTGCAAATCTCAGCTGACACAGGGCAAAGGGCATTGTACACCATGGACAGATCCTCAGACCATTTGCTGGGCAAACTTATAGTGATGAAAGACCATTTACTCCACCATTTACATCGTTGGTCAATTTAGTGTGTGTCCAATTAACCTGTGCATGCTTTTGGACTGTGGTAGGAAACTGGTGCAAAGTCACATGCACACTGTGTGGACTTAACAAGTTCTATGTTAAGTCACAGCATTTCATCTGAGTCATGCTGTGGGCTGTTTATTTCTTCTTGTTGGGAGAAGAATACACAGTTGGAGAATTATGTCTTTGAAATGGCACAAATGTGATGTTAACAGCTTCATAGTTTAAAAGGTGGTCAGCAATCTGACAGGTGATCCACCAGCATCAGTGTCTGACCTGACAAATTATTTAAAAATAATGATTATAAAATCAAAAATGAAAACAATTTCATCCAGAATTCAGGAGCTTTGAACTCAAATAGATTCGGTTGCTAAAATTAACAATTCAGTAACACTGTTTGCTGTTGTAATGGATAGTCATGTTCAGAGAGTAAATGTCTGTGAAATAACTAGTAGTATATGTTCGGCTTAATGAAGAAGCAGTAAAAAAATAAAAAAATAAAATGATCAATAATTATAAACAGTACGGAAAGGGAAATGTTAGCTTTTTTTATTCTCTTAATCTCGCACACAAGTGTGTGATTAAAGAAAACGTCCACAATGTTGTAGGCAGCTCACAAATTTGAGTTTCTGTCTTTAACTGAAGACATTTTAAGACACTAGCAACAGTTGGTGGCAAATTTGAGTTTGATTTTTCAACAATAAATTCACTAACGTAGTAATTATTTGCGCAAACTTTAGATAAGAAGAAAACTAATTAAATGATTAAATGTTTTGGCCCGATATGCTATTGCTAGAATTGTCCCAAGGCCAAACTAATTTGCCAACCCCTGTTCTAAAATGATCAGTATCGGCAGATACTCGACTTTCTGATCAGACAGAAAGGAATCGGACACAAAACATCATGCCATCACCAGATACAAGTATAAAAGGACATCACAAAATAGAAAGGACAAGAATTCTAAGGTCAAATCAGACTTTACTGTAGAAGTTTCAGGCTAAAATATTAACAGGTATTTTTTCAGTGCTATTATATGTATGATTTCGTCTTCTTCTCACATCTGTAGAAGCCTCTGGGTCTGGGAGTCAGGGAGATTACAGTTGTCTCAGATCACTGGAGGATGGTTTTAACCTATGCATGTTGGCTCGGTGTATGCCTTGCACTGTATCCGGCAGTCTTGAACTGAGCTTTTTTCTGAGCAGCAAAGGTAGTGCATCTGGCAGACACAACCCTGCCGGCTCTGCCGCTGAGCCCCCTGTCGCACATGTGATCAGAGGGAGCACGATGCCAGATAAAGGTCCCGTGCCAGGTACTCCATCATTTTAACAAACACGTCCTCATTAGCACAGGAGCTGGAAAACAAACAGCAAGTGATGTCCCCCGATGACAGTAATGAAGAAATATTTCTAATGAACAAATGTCCCCCATCTGCCTGCTGTGAGGGGTGACAGCTGGGGAGAGCCCACTGTTTATGTGTGTGTGTGTGTGCGCGAGCATCCTGTGATTTATGTGAACTATCAGCAACCGACGGGAACAATGGGGCACAAACATGCACATGAAGTGCACTGGACCAGAGTTTGTTAAACACACAAGGTCAAGCCACTTTGTTTATTGAACCTTTTCCCTTTTTGGAGGCTCAATGGCGTTTTTTTTGTCTCACTTCCAAACAGGGCCTCGGCGGACGGGAGGCCCCGATGAAAGCCACTAAACCTTGGAACAACCGACGCTTCATAGGCACTTTTGACGTGGAGAACACAACCAAGGGCGACTCGGGCCGATACCGCTGCATTGTCCACTCAGACAAAGGCGTTGGAGTGTCCAATTACGGGGAGTTAACTATAAAACGTGAGTGTTGAGTAAAGCACACACACACACACATAACCTTCATGTAGGGTGACCAGGTGTCCCACCTTGTCCCGCATGCCGCAAATTGAGACAATGCCCCAGATTTACATTTGATCCTATGGCTGTGGTAAAAAAAAAAAAAGTAATTAAAAAAAATAAAAATAAAGGAGGGGGCTGTCACTGCTTGACTGATGTCAATCAACCTGTCACACGCAGGGCCCCACCTCCTTCTTGACATCACAAATTAGAGTGGGTAGCAAATTAGTTTTTAATGTATTATAAAAAATGATACAAAATGAAAAAATAATATGCACAGAAAATAAGCTGCAGCTACAACACATCCAGGGTACAACTTTGGCCGGTCACAAAGCCAGGATAAATGAAAGGGTTGTGTCAGGAAGGGTATCCGACGTAGAAATCAAATATGCGGGTCATGGACTGCGGTAACTCCTAGAGAGGGAGAAGCCAAAAGGAAAAAAAAAAAAGGAGGAGAGTAAGATTTGAAGCGACACAGTACATGTGAGTCTCATTTAAAAAATATGTGTGGCTCTATAAAGACAGACATGATAACAGTCACTGGAGCTGCCCAGCACTATCACTCATACAGATCAGCAGATTATGGGAGTAATAACCAATTCACATTGTCATAAAAAACACATTAGTTATTTGTTATATATTGTTATATATTGTCATACATTTTTTTCTTCTTACGACTATATTTTATAAGCAATAGTTTTTTGTTTTTTTTGATACATATGGGAGCCCATGGCCTATTGGAAAGAAGGAACTTCAGGTACCCAGGGAAGTTCCCCAATACCTATGTTTTCCCATTGATTGGGTTAATTTGACATTCTAAACTGACCCACACAAACCCTCCTAAATAAAACAGGAGGGTTGCATCATGGGTAGAATCTCTGATCAGATGAGTGTCTATGGCGACCGCAAGAGAGGGAGAAACAAAAACAATATACTTGATAAATACAGCACAATATTGGTATCAGCAGATATAGGCTTTAGGGTTAATGACTACAACAGACTTCTATGACAATTATGTGTTTTGCTCAGTGAAGAAAATGTATACCTCATCTTCTGCAAGTCGGCAACATTTGAAGTTAATTTCACTACAAGAGATTGAATGACCTCTGCAGTTGGGGGCGCACGGAAAATATCGGTATCAGTAATCGGCCAAAGCACTCCTAATATATAGATATGCAAATAGTCCAATATCGTGCATCCAAACATATAGTCTACCCTGTGTTTATTTTATTTTTTAAGTTAAATAGGCAATCTATTTAATCTATCTAATCTAATCTTTCAACATTTTACACTGCCTCTCAGCACTGGTCACATGTTGTCCCGCACAAAAATGACCTGGTCACCCCTACCTCCATGCACACATCAAAGTCAACAGGAAATGAACAGGTTTTTGTAATTGAAAACATCCTCCTCGGTCATACTAAAAATACTATCTTTTTATTTGATTTGTTATCCAGAGGTCTAATACTTTTGTAGCTCAGGATGTAAATTTGCCGTCCTTGACTGAGCACAATCCCACCAAAAAAGATCACAAAGGAGAGAGGCACCAGGGTTTACTGTAAACCTCACTGATATTTCACTTCTGCAGTCATCTGATATGAATTTATGGAGTAGTCTGAAACTAAATCCTGCAAGGCCTCACTTTCCTTCAGCCCTATAGCCCAGTAATGGCCTTCTATATTTCTTCACCTCAATTTTCTCCCTGTGCTCTCAATTGAATTTACTGCCCTGATTTTTTTCTTCGCCCCTACATTTTTTTTTTTGTCTCCAAGCTTCATGTGATTGATAGGTTTAATCCTGGCTGTCCAAATCGAGGTCTGTCAATCATACAAGAATGGCCGGGCCCAGACGCAGCAGAGTGAGGAAGGGGGAGATAAAGTCTCTCCGCCCAAGTGTATCAGTGGGTGTCAGTGATGTACTCAAAAGAATTTACCGACACACTGGAGGCACTCTAAACCTCGCTCACGCTAAAACACAATCACTCGCACATCCTTGCACTTACACATATAGTACTACCCAGTCTGCACTGCTTTTGCTGATGGCAGCTTCCAGGCTGTGAAATATTTCTGACACTAGTCGGATCACCTAAATGTAAAGTGCTTTTGTCATTAATATTTAAAATCAAATAATTTTCAAGATTTTGGGGGAACTGTGGAATCTTCCGTAGCCCCCTTTAAATTCTGTGGAGATTTCACACTTCAGCGACTCTGACATAAGCCAGCTCATCAAAGGTAGGAAAATAGGCGTTTTCACGGTTATAAATGTCACACATAAAAAAGCTTATATCTCCTCTTATCGTACCAGTTGTAAAACAAGAGCTTAACCCTCCCAGCATTGTGTCTCAGTCATAAATCCTCCTTAAATGCGTATTCGCTGATTCTTTTTTTTTTTTTTTTTTTGGTGTGGAGTGACCGCAGAGTGAATCTGTGGGTTATGAGCCTTCTGCAGTTTCTCATTACCATACAGCAGCTTTTTTTCTTGAGGTGATGCGAATGCTTGATTATCCTGGATAATCACTTCTGCTTTCTTGCCAGTATTCAGTCAAATTTATGCAGAAGTGCACTGCATGTGTTTCAAGGGTTCAATGTGGATTGGCTCAGTGCGGCTACTTTCCCCTTTCCCCACTGCAAAATCCCCCCTACCCCTCACCCGCCCCGTGATCGAGATCTCATGTTGTGCGGCCAGTGGTTCTGAAAGTACTGTAATTACTTCCCTGTGCAAGCGCTAGCTCCTTTCTTGGACTGGTTAAAATCTCATGTAAAAACCGTTTGTATGATTGCTTTCACGCACACGACGCCATGTACAAAAGTGTACTTGGCGTGGAACTTTGCTGATTGCAGCGCAAATTCTCTAGCTGCCGTGAGAATCTGCAGATCGCTCCGCAAACTCTTATCAGGGCGATATGCTATTAAGATCTGAAACTTATCACAGTCTTTCAAAATAATATTTTTAATGTGTCTACAGTGGCAAACATGAATTATTCTGTGACAAACATTAATGGATACACCACGTACGTTTGAACATGTGTGGATAAGTGTGTGTGTGTGTGTATCCAACGCAGACTGGATCATTTCTCAATGCCCAGTTTGATCCCCACACCCAAATAATGATCTTTATGATGTGGATCGAGTACAGTTGCGATGAAGAGCAGGGGACTCTTAAGAGCAGAGCGCACTTTTCATTGTTTTCACTCCGTGGTCTCAATCTTTGTGTAGAAGACACCTTAGCACTGCAATTAAGGGAATAACAGATGCATCAGATGAGCTGATCTCTTTAGTTAACTGCTCAAAGAGTGAGAATATTCTCTGCTGTGAAGTGAATGTCGCGGGGAGTTCATAATATGTGCAGTAGCCAAGTTTCACTTTTGCGCAAAGACACTTTCCAGCATTTAATAGACGCTGATTCACCGTGTACCCACATCCTGTTTTCATTTTATTGGTGTTCCAAACTGATCTTGGACAGACTCTAAGCGGGTATAGACAGGCGTGTGCCGGCCGCGTCATCACAACATCGTTTCGGTGATAAAAGTTTTCTGCTGCCGAATTTACTTGCATCCCTAAATATAACATATTTATTGACAATAAAAATATAATAATAATAACTGTAATAATGAAGTATTTGATCGCCGAGGGGCAAGTAAGGCCTGGTGGCTATGGATGCATAGCCAGTTTTTTAAGCATCAAGATTAATATGAGAGCAGTCGCAGTGACCCTGACATTTAGTTCCTTTGTGTTCATCTCCAAACAAACAAAAAAACAAAATAATACTTTTTTTTAAATTAATACATCATAAATTGATGCGTTGATTGTGCACTTTCCTTCTTTTTATTTTATTTTCATTGTTCTCCAGGAAGGAGGCGTCCTAGAGGGCGGTTTAGAGTCATTTGTATATTAGTTTGTGGGTGGAACAAGGGTGTGGTGTGTTACTCATTTTTGTGAGTATGCCATCTTTCAGTATGAAAGCTGCGCACTCTTTTATACATGAGACCCTGGAGTCCACAATGCCTTTGTCTCAGCTCTGACACTATTGGGGGGCCAAACAACCAACTCAAGAATGCAAAGGCACGACTTCGAGGCCTGCCTGTCATTTTCCTGCCGCCAATTCTTCCTTATAGGAATAGATCAATTATTTATTCTCTACAACACTGTTGCACAGTGCATGGCATAATGAGGACCTCTTGCATTTTAATCACAGGCTTAGCAGATAAAATAAACAATCTGGTCTAATTATTCCAACAACAGAGCTGAGTGGCAGCTCTCATCATCGCCCTCCATGTGTCAAATAGCAAATGTGCTGTCTCTGTTTGTCAATAAATTGATTACTCAATTAGTCACAAGAAATAAACAGAGTTCCTACACATTTTCCATTTCAAAATTCCATACTTTTCCAGACTCAAATTTTCAGACTTCTCTGAGGATTTTTCAGTCAATATTAAAGCTCACATAGAGTGGTCCTGTTGCACATATATGTTAGTCATAGAGGTCTACTTGCATACATTAACTTGTTTTTATGGTCAAAAACCTCCTAGTTGATGTAAAGGAGTGGATAGAAATCTATCTTTTCTGATGCTGTCCTGAGACGTGATATTTCAGACTGAACTCTCACACCCAGAAGACAGAGTGTGTTGTGATTGGCCAGCCAGCGTAGAGCCTTCCCAACTGTCTTGTGATTGGCCAATAACCCGGAAGTGACATATTCAGCACACCCACTCTCAGAAGTGCAGCTCCCCCCTCTGGAACGGTGGATGCACTGCTACTCATTATCAAAACATTGTTTTAACAATGTTTAAAAATAGCTTCGTCACGACTCCCCGCCGCAGTCCCTTTTATGACTTTGACCCAGAGTCAGACCCAGAGTCAGAAGACACTGTTGCTCGTGAAACACCTCCACAATGGACGTTCTTCTTCTTCTGTGGTTCAATGTTACGCAACCGGATGTACCCGGAGCAGGACAATCTGCTGTTCAGGAGAACCACTGTTTAGGTAACCGGACCAGGTTTTTTCAGAGATCTCGCTGAGCCCGAGATTACAATAAAACACAGCGTTCTCAGCAATGGCTGAACTGTTTGTTTTTTAGTGTGTTTTTAGTGTGTATCTGCGTCATACAAACAGAGCGTTAATTGGAACTTCCGGTCTAGGTCCGCTTTAAACATCTGAATACCAATTGTTAGACGCTTAACTTGCATTGACCCATGACACTGACACTGCCGATAATAGGTGCCTGGCTCGACGACACGTATGTAAAAAATTAAAATAAATGAGAATCTCAGTTGCACGGCGAGCAGTAACCATGGTAACTCGACACCATTCTACAGCCAGCTTGATTAGTTTCATATCATCTACAGGTAGGCTATGTTGCATTAGTAACTTTTCACTAACACAAACATTTTCCCATACTTTTTCCCCTTTTTCCATACTTATCCAGACATGGAAATTACTGCCTAGGAACCCTGAATAAATTAAAGTATTTGAGAACCAGTTAATCGTTTAAGTGGTAAAAATGCCAAATAATAACTTGTTCCTATTGTTTTGCTTTTTGTTATGCATTATTACTGCTGTGGTTCCAAGTTACCATTTTCATTCTGGGAAAGAACTCGGGCTATAATTTCCAATGTTCTGTGAGCAACTGTGATATTATATGCCGCTCATGGCATGATTGTGAGCACAGTGTGACACGGTGAAAGGAGTTGGTTACCTCACTGAGAATTAGTAGGTGTGCAGTCTGTCGCCCGCAGCTCTCTCACTTCTGATTGTCAGTTAATAAAAAATGTCAGTTCATGTTTCACCAGCAACGTTTGCAAATATTTAGTTTGCATCAACTTAAAGCTGGGATATTGTTTTTCTCATTATTGATCAGTAATTTTATAGTTACCTTTCAGCATAATGTATATCTAAGTGATCTAAGAGAGACCTAGACTTCTGTATATCCTTTCAGCCTGTGATGGGAGACTGTGCAATCACAGAGCAGTTGTGAGAGAGATGAGATTTCCTATTGGCTGTTGTAGAAAGCAAATACTGATCTATCCACACTGCACCACAGAGCCACTTAAATGTACAGTATTTCATTTGATTTGGTATTGGAAGCATGTACAGTATGCTAGAACTGTATAATGGAAAAAGCAGCATATGTGATTGGTTCCCTTTTTTAGGAGATTCTTAAGTTGGCCAAAAACATGCTAATGGATAGTATTTAGAATTATTCCAATAAAACCTCCAAGATGTTAGACAGTGCTTCTTAAAAATGATCCCTGAAGTTGCAGTTAAAGTTCTCTACTTATCTGTCATTTGAAAATTGGCCCATGTGCTTGGCAGTGAGGGTGTGTATGTGCCATTTTATGTGCATTTGTGTGCTTTCTGGCAGGCAGGTGCTGCAGTGAAGGAGGGCACAGCTGTTGCTCGGCCATTCAACAGCTGTATGTCCGCTACTGTTGTGCACGCGCCGTAGCCCAGCTTCAGCCAGGACAGACTTGGTTCAGTGCCGTTTCCACAGGCCCCCACTGCTGCAAAGCTGCCTCGTGAGGCTTTAACAGTGGGAACCGAGTTGTTAATATCCTAAAGTGTTCCAGCACTTGAGCGTATTTCACACCGCTAATCCGTCTGCTACGGCTGTTGAACAGAGGATTACTGCACCTACAGGAATTATTTCATCACCACAACCTATTATTGCTTTTTTGAAGCAGCATCTTTTCAAAGTTAAATGAAATGCTTATTGTTACAATACATCATGCTACTTAGCCGTGTTGTTACAGAAATGGTCTCAAGTGACAACGCCAGCCGCTGCGTCAAAGCGTCACTGTGCATATAAGCCAGTATTCGTTGCAGAGAATGAGATCTATTAAATCACTGAAGAGGCCAGGCCTGCATTATGTATCCTGACTGTGTCATATCTAATCATAGAAAAAAAAGATAAATCCACATAATCATAAAGTGAAATATCAGTGTATATTCGTTTTTTCATGTGCATCACAGGGTTTTAATTAAAAGCTATTGGTTAATTATGTCACTATCCTCTGTTACCCTTGCCTCAATGTAGGATATTTAAAAAAAAAAAAATATATTCTCCTTTGATTGTACATGTCATCTGCTTATTCTTAAGAGTCTAAATAAAAGCCGCAAGGTCAAAGAACCACACAAGTGGAATCATCTGTTCTTCAAAAACCTGCACAAGATGACCTGTTTTATGTTTTGGTTTCATTTTGTGTTTTCATATTACAAATGCCAAACATAATTACAAAAGCAATGTTTTAGATAAACCACCATTTTATTACATTGAGAGCCTGTACTTTTTTTCTTTTGTTCAAATGAATCTCAGCATATTGCCCCTTAATTCGGTTAAACCCCTTTTAAGACTTAAGATGAAAAGCCATCAAAATAAGTATGTGGTTGAACCCGGTTTTTTGGGGTCGCCTTGTTCCTGCGTCTGGCTCCAGCACATGCAGAGCAGGGCCCTGCATGCAAGTGTGACAAAGACCTGCTGGATTAGCCAGTTCACTTTAGGTGATGTTTGACATAGCAACACTGGGAGCACAGATTAATGGGAGTTCAGGGACATGCATAGAGGTCACTGTGGTGTAACCATCTGCCCTGCCAGGGGAGAGCCTCCGCTCCTAACCAGGACACCTCAACCTACTCCTAATCTGCAAGGATGCACCATGACAGCTCCATGACAAGCAGCCCACCAACTAATGCCATTATTCTGTTACATATGTGTGCTCATTAGCATCATAGGCCTCTGGGACATATAACTATTGTAGTACGTGACAAGGGTACATTCATAGATCTGTGCTTCAACTGTGCGTCATAGCTCTTAAGGCTTTGCACATTTTTATTTTCGCCCTTTTTATTTACGCCCTTTAAATATTTTTCGAACATGCATCCAATCAGTGCAACATTCACGTCGGCCACGAAATTTACACGAGAGGGTGCATTGTAATTTTGCATCTCAATTATCTGCACTTTTGTCCCGTATATTCTCATTAAACAGAAATGGCACAATGTTGAGGTAAGATGGGACAAATATTTGTAGCATGGAGCCAGAACTACATTTGTAAACATTAGTATAGTGCTACAAGTGCTACTTGTGCCAAGGTCAAACAAACCTACGTACAATTCTTGAGTTGTTGTTGTCGATATTGAACTTTGAAATAAATATTGTCAAGTTAAAAACAGTATAAAACTAAATCCTGGATCCACATCGGTACCTTCCTTTAAACACTACAGATGGGTCACGAACACCCAAAACAAATGTGGGGCCAATTTCCAACTATTTTAGTGAAAATTAATGTGTATACGTTTTAAATAATAGGCTTTAAATTAATAATTAACCAAACATTTCTTGGAAATTATCTGTTTACCTATTCAAAAATAATATTAAGTGTCATAAATATGGCTTAAGTCTCTAATTTGTGCACACATTTGCTCTTTGGTCATGGTTGATATTTTGTTTTGGGTCACAATAGTTGGGTAGAGAGTATTTTGGGAAATACTGATTTAAAGGACCCATACTGATTTAGATGGATATTTATTTTTTTAGCAGTTTTTAAATAATCACACAATTAAACCACTAAACAGAAACTGATGTAAAAAACATAACACGTTTAGCAGAGATTGAGTCGAGGGACACGTCCTGCTAAACTGATGAAGCTTGGAAGGTGTTATACAGTTTCTAGTCATTATTAATATCATTTGTGACTTGACTTATTTTGAAATAAACATAAAGGGATTAAACATTGTGAAATATGCTCCAATTTTGAATACTATTAAAGATATATGATGTAAAATGTTTGCAACATTTATTGGTGAAATTGCATGTTGTAGCTGAATATCCCTCACCTCACCTTTTATTTTGAAGTGTGTTGAAAACCATAGCCGAGGGTAAGCATCAAATCTGTTATGTTTGTTTATGTTTGTCCATTGTGGGCTACTGTTAAAACATGACAGGTTATGTAGAACTGATTTGACTCCTAATATAAATATAACATGCTTATTCAGGGGTAAAAAACTAAAATTCATGCAATCTGTGGTTTCGCACCTTAACATTTTTGACAAATGAAAATGATTTCACCTAAATTTTATACATTGGACCTTATGGAACATAACAACACTAATATCAAATTATATTGTGTCATAGAACAAGAAGTATTTAATTGTACATGCTTAAAGTTGGTATTTATAATAAAGAAATTAGATACAAATGGAATCTGCACATTTTCAAACCTTTGAAAATCTGATCTGTTCATTGAAATCAAAAGCCATGTGCTCATGCTAAAGGCACAAATACCCATTTATCCCTGTTGGCCTCAACCATTAAACATTCACAGTGCAGGTGGGAAAAAAAATAATCAAACTCCTTGACTTTAATTAAGTGGTTGCGGCAATAAACTCCAAAAGCTGCCGCTCAGACTTACAATAGATCAAGATATTCTTTGAATGTCTGCTGTGACATGCTCAGGATAACTCTATTGTGTTAAGGTCAGGGCTGTAACTCGGCTGCTCCATCAAGTGGATGTTATTACTTTGAAGCCATTTCAAAGAAGATTTATTTCCATGTTTGTGGTTATTGTTCAGCTGCTTCACTGGTGGACAGATCCTTTGGCATTGTCTTGTAAAATACTCTGCAATTAATTTATCCCCCTCCATGATGTTGAGATGTCAAGGTACAGCAGCCCCAAAATCATGATGCTCCAGCCATCGCCCTACAACACTGATATTAATTTTTTAAATTCCGTTTGAATGGACCAGTTTTTTCTCAAAACAATTTAACCTTTGTTTTTATCAGTGCACAAACCCGAGTGTTATGATCCTGTTTGGCATATTCAGGCATGTTTTGGCGCTTTTCCATTATACAGTACAAGCACTAGTCTCAACTGTACTTTTTTTGTTTTTCCATTTGTGATAGTACCTTGTGCTGAAAGCCGGTGACCATGAACCGAATCACAATCCGCTCAGCCATATTTTATTTTAGTGACTGTGTCAGACAGTCTGCGCTTCAGTCATGCAGGAAGTTCACTAAATGTGAACAAATCTTTTTTTTAATTAACTGATTCTAATGATTCAGTTACACCGAAAAACAACAGCTTTGCCAGCCACTGTAGTTTGTGTGTTTGTGTTGTGTATAAAATGATGTCACGGCTCTTCCTTAGATAGCTTTTACCACACAAACACTGCTACTTTTACCATTAATAGCATGTGTGACATTATTTGTTTTACAGTAAATCAGTAGTACATACTGTATTACTTTTAACCGTAGACCTATGCTGTTAAGTGTGTGAAAAATGTTAAGCATTGTTCGCAAGTCCAGTGTTGGGTAAGTTACTTTAAAAAAGTAACTAGTTACAATGCGAGTAACTTCTCCCAGAAAGTAACTAAAGTAGTTACTGAGTAACAAATTTTAAAAGTAACTGTTGCGTTACTTTCAAGTAATTTTTGTCAAATATGTGTCAAATAATGTGGAGCCCATCTCCACCCCTCTTTGACGGAACTTGTGTGCGTGTTCAAATATTTCTGATAAATCTGAATACTATAATGAAATGGACACTCAATACAATACAAGCAGAAAATCCACAGTGCACACATCTAAACTATTTTAACGTTGCTGTGGGAAAGTGAGACGAGCATCCAATATAGTGATGGATTATTGTAGATATTATAATTACTATGCTAATGGAGTGGATTGATAAAAATAACACAATATATGTTTTGGAACTTTTGAACTTATTTATTGCACCTCAACAGACCACAACTAAGCAAAATGAAATGATGCTTGTTAAGCAATGTACCAAAAATAAATAATAAATAGATTTACTCTTTAGTGTAAATTAGAAAGAAAAAACAGACATACTGTACGTATGTTTTTACGTAATGTAAGTACTATCTTCATCTATCATCATCTTCCTCCCGCACACTAAAACCACTGAAGTGGTCTTCTTCAGTGTCGGACTTGAACAGCCTCAGAATGACTTCGTCAGACACGGTCTCTCTTTCGTTGTCGACTAAGCACCCGCCCGACTTCACCTCTGCGTTATTTATAACGCCGTTATTCCCATCACGGTTAGCGACTGTTGTTGCTAACAATACAGTATCTAACAATGGGCTAGCCTGAGACACATTTGCATCCATGATTTTTCCAACTTCTCAACTGGAACACAGTGAACTCAAATGTTCCATCATTTGGGGGGTAAAATGTTATCCATCTTAAGAGATTATTTAAATCTTTAGCTCATTGGGTTCACTTTAAACTCACTGATTAGTCTGCATTGTGCCTTTGGAGACTTTGTAGCTGAAAGCCCACTTATAGAAAGGTTATGCACATAACTAAATAGTCTTAACTCATTGCAATGACAAATATTGAAACTTGTAATCATTTTGAAACCCTTTACGTCTTTCACAAATCAATAATTATGGATTATATAACTCAAGGTGTCACACTTTTGTAAGACATAGTAGACATTAAGCTCCAGCTTTTCACCTCCAGTCTGGCTGCACTGACGAGATTGCAACTGTTATTCTTCCTCCTATACTGCTGAACAGGTCCCTGTGACTGCATTTGAAACCATTTCCATTAGTGTAAACGAAATAACAAAGGAAGTTTAACATACCCATACTCAGCCTGCATCAAGTGCAGAGTGTTTTTTTATCCTACTAAAAGCATTTATAAGTACTGCTCTGCTCATCCTTTGAGGTCATGGTGGGAGCCAATTCCAATTGACACTGAGGTTAAAGCCAGTGTACTCCATGGACAGGTCTTCAGCCTATGCCGTTTTGAATGAAATGCCAAGAATACCATTTTGGGCAACTTCTGAATCAACAAAAAAGGGAACCAATCGACATACTAACGTGTTTGTTGACATGTTTTCCTTCGCTCTGCAAACGTCATCCAGATCATTGGTCTGAAAGGTTTGAGGTCTATCCAATTACGTTTCGTGGCATTTTCATCTATGTCTGTTGGTCACGCCTCTTGAAAGTGGGAGGTGACTACACCCATTCCAGACTTATACTCAATTTCTCACACAATCTCCACACGTTTGGACTGCCTGAGGAAGCCAATTTGGAGGTGACCACGTGGTCTTGTAGTAAATTTGTATTTTGCAGTTTCTATTCCTTAATTTTGACCAAAAGAGAAAGGTGAAAATACCTGTCGTTGTCAGTTAACCCCAGGTGTTTCCATACAAGGCCTCTGACGGAAATCAATACATTGTACCAAGTTCTGGGTGACTTTTACTCAGTTGGAAGTTGCCATCAACTTGTGACTGATTACATGAGTCAGTCACTATACTACACATGATGAGCCATATCATTTTGCCAAGCTGAAACTAAGCTCTCCTTAAATATCGTGTTTATTGGAAAACAGGAATATGTTCCCAAAGACAATTTTGATGTGCTAAATTTTTTTAAAAGATACATTTTTTGTTTTTAGTAATTAAACATATATAATTGTTTTCTTTGTGGACAAGACGCTAACCATTAACTTTCTCTTTCTTCAGAGCCTCCGGTGCCTATAGCTCCACCCCAGCTGACCGCTGTTGGTGCCACCTATCTTTGGATCCAGTTGAACGCCAACTCCATCAATGGAGACGGCCCGATTGTTGACAGGGAGGTGGAGTACCGCACCGTGTCGGGCACCATGTACGACCTGCAGCCTGTAGACAAGACCACACACAAGATCGGCCATCTGGACCCAGACACGGAGTATGAGATCAGCGTTCTGCTGACCAGACCTCTGGAGGGAGGCACTGGAGCACCAGGACCCCCCCTGAGGGCCAGGACCAAATGTGCTGGTGAGACAAAAAACAATGACTTTAGAGCATCACTGGGATTTAAGTAAAGTGCTAAAAAATGTTTACAGTGTAACAGGGATACAACTTAAAACTAGAGTTGATGAACTTGTACTTGAAACCTCAGTGGCATTCATCCATTCATATTCAAATGTGAAATCTACTGTGAAGTTGACCTTACGCTTAAACACATTGAAATAATTTTTACCTGAGACATTACAAAGAATCAGCTGCAATCGAAAATGTATTTAGGCTTTTCTAGTCAAGTTTAATGACAGGATTATAGATGACCCTGCTTTTTGATGCAAATTAAATCATGAAGGACATGAACACAATATGTATATAGTATGTACATACTATAGTATCATACATCTAAAATGCAATACAAAGTACTTCACATATACACGCTTACACCTCAATATATACAATTAAGATATTATGGCCAGATTTACACATACACATACACAAAGGAGCTGAGAAAATGCACAATTCAATTGTATGTAATAAATAAGCCAAATTAAAATGAATTAAAAAAAATTAAATGTAAAAAAAAAATGAATATGAGAGAAAATATAATTATGCAAAATACACGTTTTATGTATTTCTATTTTTCTATCTAGATTTAATAATACTTTTTATATGTAAGGCACATTCATTGCACAAAGCAAGGTGCTATGCAGTGAGTGCGCAAGTTTTTTGTTCCCTTTCTTGATGTCGGCAGCATTTCACTTTCAATAAAAGATCAACTCATGCAAACTTTAACTTCCGCGACACAGACCAAGAATTGTCCAACGCTGGTTTTGGACCAGGATGAACAGAGATAATTTTCACATGACAAAATCTCCTCCGTTTGACATGCTCATGACAGCACTTGACAGGGTTTATATGCATAATGCAGGTGGAGATATATTAATTTATTTTTATTGATTTATTTTCTAAAAAAACCTGCAGAAAAGATTCTCGTTTTGAAATATTCCGCTACGTGTGGACTAGGAATAAGTAAGGTAGTAAGGTGACCAGAGAGGCAGTAGATACACGGATTTCAGAAATTGTATATTTCAGTACTTTATTGTAAACTTCAAAGATTTGCACCTGCACACAACATTACTAGATACACATATTTAGTAGTTTACACTTGACAATAGTGGTTTAGGGGTTTAGTTATATTTTAGTATATTATATTTTATATTTGGGGAGATACAATGTGGTGCCATTCAATGCTTTGCATGTACAAAAAAGGCAATCTGAGATGGCAGACTTCACCCCATTCACGCAACAAGCATCTGGCGGCCTCTGTTGGTCATATTGGCAATTGCAAGTGTGGAAGCACAAACAGACAAACACACAAAGCCACCAAAAACATTATTAGTATTATTATTATTTTTATAATAATAATAATAATAATAATAATAATAAGGATTTCTATTACAGCTGGAAAACAAGGTTCAGTGTTGGCACACATGGAACTACTCCACAATTACATCTGATAGCACAGAGAGCAAAAGTGCAACAATTTAATAAACAGATACAGCAATTTACAACATTCACATGAACGGTCAAAGCTGTTCAAGCAATTTATTCTTTCAACATTTCGAAAACATAATATTTTGCTTCTGTTGCCTAAGGCTGGTTGTGTTTGAGTTTGCACCAATCCTGATGTTCCTTTACATACAAAACATTAGAAGTTCAGCTTTTGCAAATCACCTCCCTGCATACAATAAATAGCCATCAGGGCTTCATTGTTAGTAATGCTCCACTGTGTTTTCTCTAATTCCTCATTTTATGTTAATGAAAAATAACTGCAGCTAATACGATTCCCACAAATGTCACTGCCAGTAGACTTCGGTAATTATTTTTCTATAGTGGACAAAGGCCTCTATGTCTTCATTGTTCTCACCTATATATCTTCATTAACTCTTCATATGAAATATGGAAACAAATGATCACTTTAAAAAATATATATATATATATATTATTCCACAGTGGAACAATTAGAGATGTGAATACAAGCCAATGTAAAAAGTTAAACTCTGGAACAACCATGTTTCACAATAATTGACATGATTTGTAGAAAGCTCAAAAAGCTGCCTAGCCACATGATACATATAACTATTTGTTTATTCGTCCTCATCCTCATTCTAATTTCTCTTAATCGACAACAACCCAGATTGATACCATGCGTGAAGCAGAATGGCACCTTAAATTTGGATCAGTATTGCTGTTTTAGTGTGGGCATTCAAACCCAAACATGTGCATAAACACTTTGAGAATGCCTGATGATTTAGTACAAATTACCCCCTTCTCACAACATTAACTAGCTAAATTCCCATGCTGTGCTGGGATGCTAACTTTGGGAGCAAAACAAACCTAGCCTCAGCAGTTTTTTCGCACTAATGCCGTTTGGTGTCCAGAGAAATGCTGATGAAAATGAGTTTTCTCTCCCCTCACTGGCCACAGTGTAACGCCATCCTTCTCACTGTGAAGGTCAGAGCGTATTCATTTTTAGTCTGGCTGATAGAAATGAATGGCCTTACCTGCACAGCCTTCCGAGCCAGGCACAGATTCTGCAGGGGGTCCTGCCCCTTGGCTGACCCTGCCGGTCACAGTCTTGGAGATTGATGGCCCCTGTTCCCGAAGTGTGTTTGAGGAAGCATCTCTTGATCTTGTCCGGCTCTCTGCAGGTCTTTCCCACTGACAGGCTGGGCCTCAGCAGAACTCCTAATTGAACGGTTAAGACTCACTGGGGCTGAGTGATACATCACTGTTGGTACAGACAGGCCCACAGACTCCCCTCTCCCCCCAATGCTGTCTGGAGGCGCTAATGAAAATCTGTGGCCACTTTAGAGCACTGCCTCTCACATAATTATTCATAGCCAGGCCTCGGTCACTTCGCAAACTGAGCAATGTTTCTGATGACAAAGGATGTTTTAATTCAATCTTCTGTAAAATAGGGAACATGTAATGCAAGGACGCCACCAATTCACTACAGACTCAGGAGGAAGAAAAGGGCAGCCTTGAAAGGGTTTCTCTCCCATGAAGCACTTTCATTACTTTCTGAGTGAACATCAAAAGAATGTCTTATCCAAGGCCCTGTGATTGCTTTTGGAAGGTTATTTTGTTGGGTTTCAGTGGCCACGGGATGATTCAAACAACATTGTTGCTGTTACATATCCTCTTGTATGTTCAGTGTTGAATTTCATTCAATTTGTTAACAATTTGTCATTTTGTTATTTTCCTACTGACCAGAAATGACTTACTAAACATGAGCCAAAAGAGAAAAGTGTACATTACCCTTGTTTGAGAAATTTGTGTCTGTGTGAAGTTGTTTACCACTTCAGAGTTTTCTGAAGGCAGATACTATATTATTAGGTGACGCCTTAGGTTCACAGCAGGGTGCTCTGCACTTCAGCAACACGGCTGAGAGTACATCTCATGCTGAGAAACAATTTTCAGCCCTGGGAAAGTGTATCGGAAAACTCTAAACAACTACTCGTCTAGTTCTCCGTGTTAAAGTATTGCTATACATTGTTTCCCTTTGTAGTGTAATCTGCTTTGGGTCACAAACATGAATGAAGGCTTAATATAATTCATTAATTAAGTTAATAATTATCCAGTAAATGTAAGCTTTCACATTATGGATTGTATTTCACAGAGATTCACTTCTCAGGTAACTGCAACTCGGACTAATTTGAGCTTGAGTACAAGTCTGGAAAGGGTGTAGTCGCCTCCCATTGCAAGAGATGTAGACAGAAACAAATGTAGACGCACAACCAATGATATGGATTACATGTGCAGTGTTGGAAAACGTGCTTGTTGTAGTTTTCTAGGAGTGATGGCTACCTGGTGATGGCGTCTAATGACTTTTGCCCCGGGGAGTCCCCAAGTCGCTTAAAATGTAAGCAACAGCTAATCGAAAGACGGCTGCTCTTCAGTGGCTGCCATGTGTATGCATAGAGAGAGATGTATACAAAAGCTGCTACACATTGCTTCTCTGTTGTCATCATGATAAGCCTGCCTCTAGGGTGCCAGGGGGGGGAAAAAAACCAAAACCATTTGTGTCTGGTTCTTGCCAGGACGTTTCTGCAGAACAAAACCAGCAATAAGAATGCATGTTATTGACAATGTGACATTCAAACTATTCAGATGATTTATCAAATGTGCACAGGATCAGCAAACAGATTCTTCAGATCTATACAGGTCTAATTCAGCCATTCTAAAATCTCTGTGTTGGACTGATATTGGACACAAAAAAGTGTTCACATTTACAGCCCGGGAATCTTCATTTCTTGTTGGCACAAACAAGATATCATATCTTTTTTTTTTTATGATATTTAAATAAATAGAAATTGTTATTGTATAACAGGGAGACTCTCCAGTGTCCAGGTGTTGGCATTGTCCAGTGAGGGTGTGATTGACCTTTGGAACAGGAAGAACAGCTGGTGTGTACATTGACTGCCTACTTAACACTAAAAGACAGAAATAGAACAGAAAGTGTGATCATGCTAATCCACCAGTTTACATTATTTCCCACCACACTGCAGGAAGCCGATATATTTTGCTTTGCTAATTCTTGTCCAACCTAAGCCTTACATTAACAGAGGAAAAATGATCATCTGTTAGCTGGTTCTTTGCTTTTTTCCCTACCCTAAGATTGACCTGATCATTCTCTCTTGGTCAAAAAGGAAATTGTTTGCTTGGCTTGATGTGTCTAATTAATGCTATTGTTGCCTTGAGACATGAATGGAACTTCACCTCTTCACCCCTTCAGAGATAAGAGTGGGTGCCATCTGTCACCCATAATAGCTGGCAGTCATGTGACATATAGAGTTCCTACATTGCCTGTGAGGAGGAAAATGAAAAGCCTTGGTTTGAAGCCCATTGAATTTGTGTTCCATTGTCAGTTAGAGAAAACAGGGTAGATTGAGTTTGTGGTGTGCAGGAAGGTTATAGAAGGACCACAATACGTCTTTTTTTTTATCATAGGCAGTTGCAAGTAGAATGGCAAATTGCGTTCTATGATACTGGCTCCGCAATAGGCAATGTATTCTTCTCAAGGACGCACTTAAACAAAACTGTTGTTGGAAAAGGAATAGATGAAAAGAGATTCATTCTTTTTTTTCATTATTATTATTTTTTCCCTCGTCTCCATTGCCTCATCTATTTATTAATGAGACACAAAGGATTTGAGACTCTCAGGACAGATCATTCCCAGTCACATCCACAGGAAGTGAGTTGTGTCTTCATCTCCTCATAAATGGTCTCTGAGGTAGCTTGCTTCAACTCTTAAGTCTCAAATAGTGGCAGTTTAGTCCGGCTTGGCAAGATCCGTTTTTGCTGCCGTTTTTGAATTTGAACTGAAATGCCTTTCAAGGTCTTTAAATGTTTCTATTCTCTGTGTTAAATTATTCATGTGCTATCTGCTGTTTTTGTCACAGATTTTCTCCATCCTTTTGCTGAATTATAGATGTCCCATTCCCCTCGCTATAGGCATCCAATCAGTGTTGGGTTTTTTTTACTCTAAAGGCCGGTGCAGGTTCAGTTTACTTGTCCAATCAATGCACCATTCACAACGGCTGCGTAATTTTGTCGTGTGAAACTGTAACTTTTTTTTTTCCGGATCGTGGACGATTTTCCCATGCTTCCTTTTCCGATTAAATCAAAGCTAACCAATCAGAACAAGTGTTGTCAATGTACGTATATCAGCAGCACGTGTGAAGCCAAGAGTCAATTTTTTCGTTATTCCTTCCTTGTCCTCACAATTTGATATGATTTAACTGCATCTATGCAAATAAGGCGTACGGAGACGACCGTTCAGTCCTTCCTTCTTATTCCAGAAGGTGCAGGATTCACTCAAACATTTTACAACTTATTCTGGCGTGTGGGTTCGCTGGCTAACACACGAAAGCTAACGGAGAAGCTAAAAAAACACGAGGCAACACACTTCCGGGGGCCTTTCTTACTCGAAGGTAATACAAAAAAAACAACAAATGATGCAACAAATGACAATGCCATGCGGGAACGTCTGGGGAGTGTTACATTTGAAGAATGGCCACGGTAACCTCCCACTGCTCCTGTGGAGATTGTGTCCCCGTCGGTAAATGGAAGCTTGTGATCTTCCCGTTTATACACCTTAACCACAGGCATTTTTCAAAGGAAACTGCACATACAAAACAAAGCTAGGAGAAATAAGTGTTTGTGTGTGTTTGATAAGTAGAGGATGAAGGGGCTCATTCCAACTGTCACTCTGACCCCAATCACCACACAGCATACTGGTGGAAATGAAATGAAAGATTGATTTAACCAGTGCCGTTGTGCAGGTCCAGTTTCTGCCCGTGCTCATCCAATGAACTGACTGTCCATTTGTTTTCATCTTGTTGTTGGACTTCACTTCCCTGCACACAAACATACACAGTTTGTTCTTTTCTCCCGTCTAAATGCTCAGTGATGGAAAAAAAAAAGACTACCTGCTGACATTTATACCCTGTTATTTATTCCTTTCGTTTATTCCTTTAGTCATGTTTTTTTATTATTATTATTATTATTATTATTGTTCTGTGGCCAACTTTTAATTTACAGCTGTGGGTGTTTAGTAAGTGAAGAAAATATATATATGTTTTTTCTTTCTTTCTCAGCAGTATAAACAATCTTAAGCAAAGGTAACCTCACCTCATAAATGCTTCACAAATGTACCATCATGATAGATATTCCTTCATCTTAAGAGGGCTTTAAAACGACTGCAATAACTTAAAATGATAGATCTAACCATTTCATGAAATGCTGATTTCATGCAAATACATATAGATCGTAGTTATTGTTTATATATGTATATATGTATGTATATATACATATATGCATATGTGTGACAATCCATTCTCGTAGATCATGTATGTTGTGCTGTGTGATTTCATACAAAAGCATAGGACGGTGATTTTGCTTCTTTTTTAGATATTGATAGGAATTAACAGCAAACACCTCACAACAGTGAATCATGACGGTCCCTTCTAATGATTACTTCTCCTGTAATCTGCTGCTTCTTTCAATTAATTAAAATTCCCCAATATCCAGTTTAAACCCAACTGTCTAAAAGGAAAAAAAAACCTCCTCATCCTCATTACTTAAATAATTCTTTCACAATAAGCAGCATTTTACTACAGTGAATGCTTTTTGCTAATGCAAATGTGATTAGCACAGACGAAGCAAAATGTTCAATTTAAGCAATAAAATGGGTTTGACAACTAAAGGAGAGAAAGCAGAAAATACGGTATTGTTGGAAAGATTAAATGTTGCAATGCAGGGTTTTAATCACATATTACACAGGAAGTAATATGTGTTGAGAGGAATCATCCCCTCGTCATTGAGGCAGTTTTGGCATTTCTTCATGCAACTGGTCTATATGTAAGAATATAATATACTAATATATTTATTTTGACTTTGATCGGCATTGAGGAACTCTGAACAGTGTTGAAGAAGGACTGTGCTGATAAATAAGGACAACAGAAGAAATGAGAGACTTGTGATGCCCACTTAGGAAGCTTTTTTTGCTTTTCCATTAGCCTCACGACCTGGTACCTGTTACATTTTTTGTTTCCACGCAAGCTGAGCTAAGCAAACAGACTACCGACCACTGATTGGTCAGAGAGTGTCGAGTGCGGTGTATGACACAGGAATCAAACCGAACAATGCCGAACTGTAGATAAGTTAGAGAGACTTAAAAATCCTGAAAACGTTCGTTAAGGCCACATTATACTTCTCAGACTGCGTATGCGTTATCCGTCTGCGTCACCACGGAGACGCCTCGAGCCTTTATACTTCTGCGTCGTGGTGACGGACACGCGCTGCAATTTCCCGCCCGATCAGTAGGGGTCGCTGCGCAAGGTTGTTGTGCTTCTGGCTACAGTGAGCAATGGCGTCGAGAGATAAAGAGAGAGAAAAACTGTTGTTGTTGAAACAGTAGCCGTTTCTCACTTTTCTGTGTCACGGAACGCAGTTTTAAGATCATTTGAGGTGAGAAATTGGCCATTTAGAGTCTAAACGTGCTGTGTGTGTTAAGATATGACGTATTTATAGTTTGGCAGAGGCGTTATCGGCGGGGATCAGCTCCGCCTCTGTGGACGGTCGGGTGCGCACTGTGAGCCGGCACAGAGCAGCTTAGCTCGGCCTGTCCTGAGGACCAATCGCAGCTCTTGCCGTCTCCGTTGTCCCTTGACGGAGTGACGGACACTTAAAAAATATTTCGTGCAGTCGGAGACTACGTAGAGGCTCTTCGACAGGCTCTGCGTCGACGCAGAGTTTCTGCGTAACCTACGCAGAGCACTTTACGCAGAAGTATAAATTGGGCTTTAATCTCCGACATTTAGCAAGGACATTTCTAAAATCTCATATGAAACAGAGGAGTCTGGTGTATTTAGCGATAGCACTGCCAAAAGCCGGCGATCGCCAGCTGCATCACAACCCATTCCACCGTGTTGCAGTTCAGTGACTGTGTCAGACTAGTTTGTCTGTGTCGCATATTAAACGTCACGATAGTTTCATGCAGCCATACTGTGATGACTCTGCCCATGTTTAGGAGGTACTATAGTAATGGAAAACAATACCGAACCGAGTGGAGGCGAGCCATGCCTAGCCAAATTGTGCTGGAACTAGTGGAAATTATCAAGGTGGGGACTAACTTTTCAAAATTGGCAAACAATCATGACCCACATCAATGTACAAATTGTGATGAGCGAATTGGTACTTGATGTAGCAACTAATTTATAGACATACCTAACACCTAATATGATTTTAATTAGGTACATTTTCATTAAAGGTGAAGTAAGTAGTTAATAGTGACATCTAGAGGAGAGGCTGAAATTTACAAAATCTGCTCACCCCCTCCCTTCCCTGAGCGCTACGGTATCCGCAGCTGGTCAAATGTCGTCCTCGTCGTCTTTCTCCGTGTCAGCAGATGAGGTCCGTGAGGCGAGGGAGAGGGCGGAGCTACCGCGGCCGTAGCAGACGAAGCGGAGAGAGAGGAGGCGGGACTTCCGCTACAAGTAAAGAGACGCTTGATTTGTACTCTCGCGTTTGTCCTTACAGGCTCCGGTAGAAACGCTGCTAACAGTGGCTATGCAACCGTGGCCCGCGACCATGTTATTTTACATGACTTTTTGAAACACTACGAAAATGAAACAAAAACTATTATACAGCGACTAGACAATGCAGGAGCACATAATATGTATAAAAAAGGGAATTTTGGGTTATATAAACCCATAAATACTACACAGTGTCCCTTTAATTCAATCTTTTTTTTTACGTGACAGTTGGAGTTAGTGATCTAAATCTAAATCTTAAAAGAAAGGTGCGGAAAATTCAGAAAATTTGTTTGGGGACCCTAAAGAAAATCTCGTGAAACTCTTGTTATACAGTTTATGCTGTGTATATATATATATATATACATATATGTCTGTCTGTGTGTGTATATAAAGTTTTTTATACTCGCAGTCATTAGCTGGTTTTGTAGGGCAGCACAGGTTGTTGATCATGACTAACGACGAGCTCTGACTCCTATGACTTGACAATCTGGAGTGTTGACATGCATCATCCTGGGTCGCCAGTGTCTTACTTTTCCGTTTACAATTTTGCTCCCCCCATTTATTCAACACCATGAGAAAGGAGACGTTCACCCATTCATCTCCTCTGCCAAGGCTTCAGGGGGTTCATCAGGCAAGGTGGCAGCCCCAGCCAAGTTCAACACCGGGGCTCATTCTGTGGTTTCAATTCGATCTTGCTGCGTTATATGGGCCCCTCCGCCCCTCATCCTCACCCAGCGTGGCAGTCCCATTCATCACCAGGCCTATATAGATGGATTTGATAGAGTGAGGAGCGGCCACCACCATTCAATAAATCCTTGTGATTATCCACGCCTCCAAGGTGTATGGGCAAAAGCGACTCTATGCGTCTGTGTGTGTGTGTGTGTGTCCTGAGCCAGTGGACATTTGTCTCTGACTTTGTAATGGTTGTATAGGGTGATGTTGAAACACCAGTGGTCCATGTATGAGGTGCTTTGAAAGTTCAATCAATTATATCGTGTAAACATGTCAACTGCGTGGCCTGGCTGGACTTGTTGCATTTTAAGGCAACAAAAGCTCTGTCACTTCCATCCTCCTCCTCCTCTGTCTTTCCTTTATTCCTCCACTCATCACCCACCCATCCACCCACACATGACTCGTCCTCTTAACCCCTCCCTCCTTTCTTTCTCTCTCTTCCTCCAGAGGACTGTGTGGAGGAGCACTCTAGGAGGGTGATGGAGGTTTGATTGTCGCTTATCAAAAGCTGTTATTACCCCTCGCCTCCGTGGGATATGAAAATGATTTCCTAAGTGTAAAACCCATGTCATTACCTCAATGGCCTCAGTGCTATCACCGAGATGTAATACAAAGAAGGAAAAACAAATGTACTCACCTCCCGGCCCGCCCAGCTGAAACAGAACAGAGGGGGAAAACATACAAGAGTGGAGAGATAAGTGACTGGCAATGCCAGGCCTCACCGCCTACAATGGAATTACATGAAAACAGGCCCTTTGACCAGGGATTTAATCTTCACTACCGTCATGGTCTTTTGGCATCGTTTGCCATGAAGGCACCTGTGTGTGAAGTGCTCCAGCAAGGAAGCCGACAATCTACATGCCATCCTGTGAAATTCAAGGCATTTTTCTTTTTCATCTCCAAACCACAAGGTTCACCCCTCCTCCTCTTCCTTACCTCAAGCACTGTTTCACTATGATGTGATAGCAACTGAGCTCAGGAGCCATTTTGACTTGCTTGTATTTTCTAATCACTAAGGAATCATTTGTTTCATGGTTGTGTTTGCTGAGCAGGTAGAGATGGAAGTCGTCTGTGCCAACCCCAGGCTTTTTCCACTCTTAATCGATGTGGATCTGATAAAGATCCTGGCTTTCTGAATGACTTGTGCACTGTAGAGCCCGAGGAGAATCTGATAAGTAAATTGTTCTTCTGTACTTACGCACACGTGTCTCACATTAAAAGAGGCTGTGCTACAGACATGCCCAATTTGTTTCCTCTCACCCAGGCCTAATGTCTCGATGTACTCGGGGGGGAATAAGTGCACAATTTGAAGCCACCTCTAGGACAGACGTTATGCTATTTGTTGTTTTTGTTTCATGTTTTCTTTTGGAAAATCTTGTTCTCACCTCAGCTGGATAGAAGCAGTGAAAGGGGAGGGTGTATAAGACGGAATGATGTATGGCGTGGATACAGTGGCACTGTCTAAAAGGCAGGAGCAGAGCCGAAGATGTTGGGGGTGACCAGGATGGACAGGATTAGAAATCGGCATATTCGATGGACAAGTAAGGGTGTCAAGGTTGAGATGGTTTGGTCACATGCAGAGGAGGGATAGTGATTATATTGGACAAAGGATGTTGACGATGGAGCTGCCGGGTGGCAACACATTCTCATCTGAGACTATCCTTTCCTGTCTGAAAGAAAAGTGCTGGGCTGTCAATTGACTCCAATGTAAACCCACTGGTGGCACATAGACACAGAGCAGAGAAGTGGTAATATAAGACAGAGATTAGGGGTTAGGGGTCAAGATTGACTTGTAAATGGTTTGTATTTACAGTATATCACACTTTTCTAGTCTTGATGACCACTCGAAGCTGCTGCAGCGACGTGCATGCATGCAGGACCCATTCAAATGAACAAGGCAATAATGTGCTAATGGTTTCCAAAAACATTATTTAAATGTCATGTTGTAGTGACACAAAACACCCAAAACATATTCAAATTATTCAATTACATCTCTGCTTGCAGGACTGCTGATAAGTTGTCCATCACTTAGAAAACCAAACTAGCTGTCACTGTAGCTTCCGTTTGCCCTGGCCTAAGATAGACCTCGGTAATTTCCTGCTCCAAGGGGTGCTTTCATAGCCATTATTATAACTCTATTCCACCAGAGATGTCTGCCATACTGGAGAGATATTACAATCATATTTCCTGTACTTCCACCCCAGTGTCGCCCTCACTGTCTGATTGTGTGTGTGTAGGATTTCTCAAGATAGTCCTGTTATTTCTTGTTGTGATTTGTGTTTGTGCTGAGCTTCTTACTGCTCAGTCTATAAAACATAACCAGCAGTCATGGTAGATGGGGGTAAATAGTCTCATCTCATCAGCTGTCATTCATGGCAAAAAGTATTGGAAACGGCTGCAAAACCTCCATCTATTCACAGACAGATTTTTATTACTAAGAATGTCAGCCATTCTACATGACCCACTCTTTTCAGACCTCTTTTAAGAGGTGAAAGATGCAGTATGTTTTTTTTTTTCCCTTTTTTCTTTCTTCAAAGTCGACCATGACCAGGCTCTGAAATGGAAGAGGAACCTTGTTGTTCATGCAAACAGATGATGTCATCCTGAGTCATGTGGCCCAAGTTGTGATTGGGTGTCTGCCACAGATCCTCACATTTTACCACCTCCCTCAGACAGCTGGCATTTACTCTGCAGGGAGCCACTGGGGCAAACAAACAATTAGCCTTTTCTCAACCAAACTCCAGGGGAAGGCAATTGACTCGTCATGAGCTGCTCACCAATGGCCAATATTTCTTTATGAACACGTCATATGACTTTTGCTATGCCTGCAAAATATGTATCATGTTCTTATCTATGACAAATTTAAAGTAACACATATATAAACACTTGCTCCCTCTTATTGTTGAAATGTCAGGCGTGTGTCTTTGACATTCTCCCCTAAAACTAATGTTGCTAATGCCAGACTGTATCTCAATCTCATTTGATACCGAGTATGATTCTGGAAAGGGTGTAGTCGCCTCCTACTTCCAAGAGGCGTGACCAACAAACATGACTCGACATGCTGTAGTAGATATGCCAGGCCTGTACATGGGACTGTTATCCAGCTACACAAAAAATAGAAGAAGACGTTGAGCATGCACATGAACCGGGCATGCTGTATACAAACTTTGTTTTTGTTTAAATTAAGCTTTATTTAAACAAGTATACATTACAATTTACATAATCACAGAAACTGAGACAAAATGAACCAAGTCAGGGGAAAGGAAGGAAATGAAGAAAATGAAATAAACGTTAAAGGTGGGATTATGACATCATTGTTTTCCCAAAGTAGTGGTATTGGTATTGGTATTGGTATTGGTTGTCTACACAAAAGTGCAAGGGTGCTGTTTTGAGATTTCCAAAAAAATACTGTTTTCAGGGCTCTGTGACACTTGTTGTTGTGGACAGCAAAGACTAACATTTTGCACAAGTCAACAAGATTGCAAGTTTGCACTTGTTGGTATAACCAGCATAAGTGTGCAGTGGCCCTGTGGATGTGTGATGAGCGTGTGGACATGAGTGTGACAGTCTCCTCCTTGACTGCTTCTCCAGAAATGAGACTTGCGTCCTTGCCACTCATGTACGCCTGCTTTAGATTCACACTTTGGTGCGTTTGTCACTTTGAGAGCATCTGGTTTACTTTGATTTCAGTGAACTGACCACGCTGCAATTCACTGGGCTTTTAGTGTAACCATTGCCTGCCGAGTGCGGCCAACAGATAGTTCCACAAATAAAGGGGTTTAAACTTCTATTTTGTAGAAGACGGTTCCCCACATTGCAACCAATTTCAAAAGGTCCGTTTTCCTTTGCCAGTTCTTCCCACTTTTGTGTTTGAATCTCTGCCTTTTGGCCCTCTGATTGAATTTAAAAGGGTGTATTACACATGTATCTACATAGATTACAAAAACCAACTACAGCTGTTATTTAATGTCTGTTGTTTAACTCTGCTCACTTTGAAGGTTCTTACATACCAGTCACAAATGAAGCTACATTTCTGTACAATCATGTAGGTCAGCATGGTGGATACACACTGAATGTGAAACCGTTTTCATGATGCAATATCTATTTGTGCAACTTTCTACGGAGCCCCTCTCCCTTTTGCCCAGACCTCCATTTGTAATAGGACATTAGATGAAACTCAAACGCAATTGGCTTTCGCAACAAAAGATACAATAAAAGACGTTAGTTGACATTAGTAGACGTTGATGCAAAATGCATGTGACTCAGGTCATGTCAACATAATTACCAATATTTTAAATCTTTCTTCAAGAATATTAGGCAAACGTTTGTGGTCACCTACGCATTTCACTCACACTTTTATTCATCAAAAGAGTTGCAAAATGAATAGAAAATATAGTCAAGACATTGACAAGATTAGAAATAATGATTTTTATTCATAATAATAATTTTGCCCTTCAAAGAACCAGGAAAACAGTTTTCAGCTGTGCTGAACATCATTGCACAAGGGTTTTCAAGGGTTTTCTAATCATCCAATAGCCTTCTAACAACATTAGCAAACACAATGTACCATTAGAACACTGGAAATGAGCCTCTATTCACCTATGTGCATATTCCATTAAAACCAGACATTTGCTACTAGAATAGTCTTTTACCACATTAACAATGTATAGAGTGTATTTATTGAATGTTATATTAATTGAAAAAAAGTGTTTTTCCTTCAAAAATTGGGACATTTCTAAGTGACCCCAAACTTTTGAGCGGCAGTGTAAATATAAATGTTCTTCTTCTTTGTGTATGCTTCATGAAGTGTTTCCTCCACATCTCTCACATCCTCATCCGTCTTTCTCCAGCTCCCCTGCCTCTTTCCGGCACTTCAGATATTTCATGTGCTTTATGAAAGTGCAGGAGATTTCACATCTGTTGTTTCTCTTTTGTGAAATCTAACTGTTCCATCTCTCACTCAACTAGCAGGTGCCTTTATTTCTCTCTCTGTTTCACATTATCCTTTTTCTAACTTGAACAAGCTTCTGTCATGTCACACGGCATGACCCAATTTTCTTAAAAACAGTCTGTTTTACAACACATTGTGAATTTTGCTTCATTTAACTATTGTTTTGCTGTAGTTATCCATTGTCCAATGACACATACTGTATATATTTCTGCTGGCATCACCGTATAAGTTTCCAGCTGTTTTGTCTGCAGATTTGTTGTTTGCTTGTTTGTCATGTTGGTAGAAATGAACAACAAGGCCAGTCCTCCCCTCATGCACCTCCAGAATGTTAAACATGGCTACCACGGTTGCCTCTGAATTGCTTGACTGTGTCTCCTGGGGAACAGGGAAATTGAGCCCTGGCTCCTCCTAATAGGTGGTAAAGTGTTAAGTTCCAGAGAAATGGACTGCGAATTTAACCTGGAATGGAAATTGATCCCATTACCTTGTGCTTGGGCTGCTCTCCTCCCATAGGAACAGAAAGCAGAGGGAGAGGGAGGGAAAAATAGATGGGAAATACAGACCGAGGACAAAGGGAGAGATAGAGCGGGAAATGGAAATGGGGGAGCCACAGAAAAGGGGGATGGACGAGAGGGTAAATGGAGACGGGGAGCAGAGAGAGAAAAGCGATGGAGAAAATGGAGAAAGTCGAAAAGAAAAGGCGATGAGACATAGTGTATGTGATTAGAGGTGATGGGATGGCAGTGGGGCTGGTTTCCTGCCTGGATTGACAGGCTGACTGACTCTGTATCAGTGTGGCGCTAATAGCTGACCACCACTGGGTGAGATGGGAAAGGCACAGGATGTGGAAGAAGGAGCAGAGGGATGACACACTCTGAAGGGATGATACACCTCCTGCTGATGGTTTTATACCCACAGACCTCTGGCATCCTGATGTGTGCAGCTGCTGAAAGAATCAGTAATGTACGGTGACGGCCACTGACGGGATGCGGCAGTGCTCAGTATCAGGATGTGGCTTTGAAATTTTGAAAATATTAAACTCCAAACAGGAAACTGTATTTCAATATAAATGAAAATACTAGACAGGTCTCAAGTGTTGAGACTTGAAAAATCTTTTCTTTTTCTTTTTTTACTTAAATGAACAAAACCTTGTCTGTGCTGTGGCATAGACATTACTAATTTCCTTGATTTTATTGAAATATCTATCTTGTCCTACTTATTGAGAATCCTGATGTACGCTCACACTCCCTCCTCTCTGTCAATCCTACCAGAGCCCATGCACAGCCCACAGAACCTGGAGGTGGTGGACATCCAATCCAAGCAGGTGACACTACGATGGGAGCCTCTGGGCTACAACGTGACCCGCTGCCACAGCTACAATTTAACAGCCCAGTACCGGTCCAGGGTGGCTGGCAAGGAGGAGACACGGGAGGAAGTGTGCTACGACACCCAGAGCCGCAACCCTCAGCACACAATCCACAACCTGACGCCCTTCACCAACCTCAGTGTCAAGCTGGTGCTCCGCAACCCAGAGGGGGTCAAGGAGAGCATTGAGCTGGAGGTTCAGACTGATGAAGATGGTAAGTGTGATGGACGGATAGTGTGTAAATATATCACAACAAGTTTTTTTATTAAAAGTATTACGATAAAAAAGTAAAACACATCTACTTGGCATTAAAAGAAACAAACTGAAACAACAATATTAGAAAATGATGACATGCTGCTTCTACCTGCTAGCTCGCATTTATAAACGGTGTATAAGCAACTACAAAGCATCCACCTATTTCTTGTGTGTGTGTGTGTTTGATAAAGTAACTTCATTTACTGCAGTACTAAGTATATGTCATTACTTTCATTTTAATTGGCTTATATATACATGAGAAGAATTTGTGGCATAACAAATTAGAACAAATCAAACATTAATTTCACTTTAGATGGACAATGAATGCTAAAAGAGCTCCATTAGCTAACATCACGCAACCAAGGGGTAACGCTGTTCACCTCTATAGACTTATATAATAGACACAAACGTCAGACAACTGTTGGAAGATGATGGATAGATGTTATGGTATGTTATGTTACTTTACTGGATCCCACAGATCAAACGATGGATTCCGTTGTTAACTCTTAGTAAATCATGGACTCAGATTTTCCAAGACCTAGTCTGCACAGCAACATTAACACAACAATTATTTACATTATACTGCCCATGGTTAATGGTAATGCAACACTTACCTTCCCAGTAACAACACTGTCTTTAGCCAGACTGACCAGATTGCGTCCAATTGATTCCCTCCAGGATCTAAAGTAAAGTTTCACTGACTCTGGAGTAAGATGAAGAAAAGTGAATCAGGAAGTTGAAGATGTCAGGAGCTAATGCGTGCTGCATTTGAAAATAATAGTGTCGTTTGATTCGTGAAAGTGTTGTTTGAAAATATTGACACAAATCTAATTCCATATGTTTCGCGATATATGGGTCGCTCTCTGTGAATTTAAAGTGCACAGTGAACTCTGACAGATTGGATACAGCACTGCTCCCATTATACATTTGTGTCACATCTTCGCCTGCCATGAAATCACTGTGACCAAACCGAGCCATCTGACATCTGGAGCTCTGTTTTAAAAAAGCGTCCTTTGCCATTTGACCTGAACAAAGATTTGTATCATATTATGATACTTGACTTAATATTTCAGGATCAGTCACCTGATGAAAACTTTAGGATTTTCCCCAAACAATTTGAGGAGCACATGAAATCAGGAGCAAGCCTCTGTGTTAAGGGTGTTTCACCTCTTCCAAAGATGAAAACCCTTCTACGTTGCCTCAGCAGACGCAGGAAATGAGCACTACAGAAGTCTCAAGGAACCCCCGACCGCAAAATAACAAACAGGCTCACCTGACGAAAAAAGAGAGTCTTGTCATGTCTGGCTCAGATATCTCCGGTTGAAAACTGTTTCTCACTATCTGAGTGCTCTGTATTTCTCTGTGTTTGTCTGCAGATCTGTGTGTGTTTAAGGTCCCACGGGGGGAAAAGTGGTACAGACCGACATAGTGTAGCTGTGGTTGCATTCCTGAAGACATCTCCACATCATTCTGTTTCAGTCACAGAATAAAAGCAATTCACATGATGGGTTGAAAGACCACATCTCAGTGGCAGTTATTCAAGTACAAGTAAACACAGTGAAAATATAGATTACCAGTATTCCCACATGGGAACTTGTTCATCTTTGTTACACGGTTTGATCCAAGTGTGAATAGAGTGTTGGTTTTGCAGCTTTGGTACGATAGCTTTGAATAATCTCAGACATTCCTTTGAGGAGATGCTTGATATTTGGCTCATTTGTGTTCTGTAAGTGCTTGAAAATCTTTTTTTTATTGATTGTGTTATCAGCTTAAAGTGCTGGGCTTGGTAAATCATAATAGAAAAGACTAAAAAGTGTAAAGTAAAAAAAAAAAAAAGAAAAACAGCTTTTCGAGAAATTGTGTTGACAACTTTTTATGTCAAACAGGAGCTGGCGGTAAAAATCAATATATATGTCACTGAAATTCTGTTGTAAGAGTTTTTATAAACTCATTTTTACTTGGAAAATGACATCTCTGCCACCATTTATTTTTTGTCTGAAAAAATAAATGTGTCTGTGATAATCTCCCTCAGTGCCCGGGGCCATTCCTCTGGACTCCATTCAGGGAAGCGCCTACGAGGAGAAGATCATCCTGAAGTGGAGGGAACCCACACAGACCTACGGGATCATCACTCAGTACGAGGTATATACATTATGAGTGCCGGAGTTAGCCAAATGTTAGCAATATTGATCGTGAAACCACTTATTTCCAAAATGAAGCAGTGTTTTCTCCTCTGTCTCTCATGGTCCTTTCCCCCCCCACTTTGATGAGCACTGGTGTGTAGAGACAGAAAAATGTCCAAATTGATATTTTTAAGGCTTGGGAATTTGTTGTGTCAACCCAACCAACAAGGGAGCGTTCACAAACAAACATTTAACCAGACTTGCTGTAGTATTCTTGCAGATCAACACAACCTGAACCTGGCCAGAAGTGTTTTTTTTTTAAGATTCCAGACTAAAATAAGATTGTGGTTTCTTCAAAAATGTTTCTTCTGTAGCCTCACAGCACAAAAACTTTTTCCTAAAATAAACAATTTAGGCTTACATTACATGGTGAAGTACATAAATAGATTGAATTACACTCAAGGTTTACATTCCCTCTTGGACATGCTGTATCCCTGATAAAATTAAAATTGTACATAAATAAAGTGAATTGAATTGAACTAAATTATAACGTGAGCTGACAGTGAAATTCTAGAGGTTGAGGTTAATTGCTTTATTCAGTCTGTGCCCTGTAATGCTCCACAAATGATTTGCTCTCAGAAGTTAATAGTTTTTTGCAGTTTTTCTTCCCTCTTTTTTTGTACATTTTCCTCTCTGGGTATAGAGATGTCATTTATGCAGGTCTCCATCACAATTTATTATGACATTTTTTTTGGTTTGATCGACTCACTACCTACAGCATCATCAAGAAATGTTTTACATCCACTTTTTCCTAGTGTATTTTCTTCTTCATACAAGACCATGGATAAATATTCCACCTATTAAAAATGAACTGAATGAGGGAACTCTTAATAATAACAATTATGACACGTTTGTCAAAACTGCCACTATGCAGTGAAAGTGCTTGGGGTGTGAATCTTAACTGGTCCCACGATTTGATTGCAATTATCCAGTCAAAAATTCGATTCTATTCGATTCGACAATGCATCACGATGCATCGCGATTACTGCACATGGCAATGTTTTTATCAAAGGATTCAAGCAGTCTGATATGATCTGATATGAAGTCCCTTTTTATTTTATGTGATCTGGGAAAGCACAAACATCACTAAAGCTAGAAGAACAAGTTTATGTAGTGCTGTTTCTTATTAACAATATGTTAACTGACACTTTAACTGATTTAAATGTGTACATTTGCCTTAATTGTAAACAGAAATAACTGAGATAAGCTGAGCCATACTGCTGTGTGCCAGTCCTTGCAAACGTAATGTACCGTTACTGTTAGTGTTGTGCCGATGGACGACACAGGGTGTGTGTGTGTCTGTGTGTCTGTGTGTCTGTGTGTCTGTGTGTCTGTGTGTCTGTGTGTGTGTGCGTGTGTGCTGTAGGAGGTATGAGACGTTAGTGTACAGAGTATTACGTGTGACGTCAGAGAGGTGCGTAGGTGAAGCAGGAAGTAATGTGTGCCGTGCGCCGCTGTCAATTACATATTTATAGTATGACAGCCTGTCATACTATACCATGTGTACACAAACCACATGTTTGGATTCTAAATGACTAATTTCTCGCCTCAAATGATTTTAAAACTGTGTTCCGGGACACAGAAAAATATTTATTTCAGGTTCAGTATTTTATCCTGCTGTGTTCCGCTGAAATGCATTCTGGGATATATGGCTTTCCCAAGTACGCTCAAGTCACCACCCGATGCATACTTGGTAAAATGGGCGGAGCGAGAACACTTCCGGGAATGAGAACCGTACTCGCTGCTTGCGTTCTTGAGAATTGGAACAGAACTTGGACTGAGCCTGATGACGTTTTCACAAGTACGGGAGTACGCAAGTACGGACAAGTATGGATATTGAGAGACGGCCATTGTTTCAGAAATGTCTGCAGGCTCAGTAGCAGTGTTTCGTGAAACCAAAGTCACATACTGGAGCTTTAAGTGTATTTTCAGCATTTTATCATGGATTAATCATCTGTAAACTGCAAGTCCTCATATGTCCTTTCACTTAACAAACAATCTCAAACCCATCACGACACCAAGTAAATGTTGATACAGTCTTGTTTCCACACTGTGTGTGTGTGTGTGTGTGTGTGTGTGTGTGTGTGTGTGTGTGTGTGTGTGTGTGTGTGTGTGTGTGTGTGTGTGTGTGTGTGTGTGTGTGTGTGTGTGTGTGTGTGTGTGTGCGCGCGTGTGTGATATATACACACATTGATCTTAACTAGCTTGCGGTGGAAGTAATCCTCCAGTCCACCCCCACAGATTGATTCCCCTCTGTTGATTCTCTCCCTCTTGTCGCTGTTTGCTCACGCTTGTTTTGTTTTTTTTTTGACTAGGTTAGCAGTCATTGACAGGCTGTTTCTCACACAGCGAGAGCAGATTGAATAGTAAAAGTGAGGCGATGCCTTGCTCTATCTGCTGCCATGACATCAAGTGACCGAGGTGAATGAAACATGAAATAGATATTCTCTCGGCGGCACAGATACATTTCAATCAAAGCCCAGAGTCATAAGTCAGAATCATAGCTCGCTCCTGTTTATTCATGTGTGCACAGCTCGGTGCTGTTGTGTGAATCTGAGAGCTGCTGGAGAACTGTGTCTATGGAAAACAATATGCTGTAGCTCATATTAACACTATAGCATTGCATTGCAGTATCAAAGCATCATTATATATTACTTATATAACTCAATGGCACAAATTTAAAGCTGCAGTTTATAACATTTGGTGATGTTTTTTGTTATTGTTATTCAGCCTCTGTTTGGTCTTCATGAATACAAAGACGCCCCGTCAACAAATACTATCAGACCTGACCAAAGGAGCGTTTGTGTGTATAAGCTGCATAAATGACAACATTGGGAAGAAAGAGAAGAGACGACATATGGTTGAATTTCACATATGATGACGACAAAAACCTGTGTAGTTATCCGCTTAGCTGTTGTGCTTTTGAGTGAAGTAACCGTTTTTGGCCACATTCTTACATATGGCGCCTTTAAATTACTCAAACAAACCCATTAGAGTTGAGTCAACTAAAATGATCTCAGAATATGATTAAAACTAGATGGTATTTTAGTCGTAAGCCTTTAACTAAAATGTCAACAAAATTAACACTGGTGAGAACTCATTTGACAATGGATTAAATATGTGTTCATACACACACTGCAGATTTTATTTCAGGAGTATATAGAAGTCATATTTAGAAGGCGACGGATAAGGAAAAGTAGAGTGAGCCACCAGTTTGCTTCAGGTGTCTCACCTTCACCTTCACACGGCTTCAGTTTTGTACAAGAAATTAACAAGCCAGGTTTTTTTTTTTTTTCATCTGATATTCCCCAGAAGTTACTTCTTATGAGTCAGGACCTTGCTTTGAATCGACATTATCAAAGGAGTCATACTGAAACATTCCTGACAAGGCCTGATATCAAAGTGATTTCTCCTGGTTTCTTTTTTTGACCATGCTCGCTCTGCGAATGTCATCTAATTGACAAGTTTTCAGTCAGGTTTGAGCAGCTTGAAATGAATTTTCATGGAACATTAGATTTTTCTTCCTTTTGTTGGACACATCGTCATCATCCATATTTACTAGTACCAGTAAGTTAATGTTGAAGTAGCATTTGCTGTTTTTAAATAAATCCATGTGCCTAACATTGCTTTAGAAATAGAGACAGTATTATAAAAAGTAAATAATATTTTCAGAAAACCACATGTATTTCCTTTAATTCTAAAGCCTTTTAAAATTAATTTGATGATTGATATTTGCTTAAGAAGGTTAAAAAAGATTATGTTTCACCTTTATATATTATGTAATTTATGACAAGAATAGGGTAAAATGAATCTTCCTCAGTTGGCATTCCTTTATTGTACTGTGAGTGATGGTGCTGGAGATTAGACAGACATTCATATTTTATGAACGCTTCATACATTTGACATTAAAAGAAAAATGTCAAACTAATGCGTTGTAAAAATCCTAATATATCAGATCGAGTAGATGCTACAGCCCAAATTAATTTCCTCAAATACTGCCAATAATTTCTGCGGGTCAGCTCTATTATGATTGTAAAAACCTGTCCACAAGTGTTGACAAGTCATTTCAAATTCCTTCTCGCTGAAATGCTATGATATAGGATTTGGCATTGCAGACTCATTTCACAGACAAAGACTAAATGAGAAAGCATTGAAGCATTTAAAAACTTGATGGACTTAAATTATGCACCACTCCAAACTCCCTTTGTGTTTCTTAATTGGAATTATAATGGAGGTTTCCTTTTACAAGCAGAAGCATTTTCTCAGACTGTGACTTTAGAGTTATTCAAAATGGATATTATAAAAGAAAACACTCGCCTTAATGCTACCCTCCAGAGCTCTCTGTGTTTATCATTAGAGAAAGAATACAATAAGAGTTTCTCATGACTCCTTTGAAACAACAAGCTGGCAACAGCTTTAGCTCAAATCTGTCTATATCTGCTCATGACAGGTCCATCTAATATGAGACTCTAAGTCTCCTTCCACACCTGTGTTGTACAGTAATGCTCCATGTTGACAGAAAGACAGCAGACATTTTTTGTTGTTGTTGTAGGGAAACATCTTCTGATGCGTAGCTAGGGCACTTCATCATCGTGTACCTGAGGTCATTGGGTGTTTCGCGTCTTTCCAACATCAGACACCCTCTAGCACCGAGAGGCACTCTCTTTTAACACACACATATATATATATATATGCATATATGTATATGTATGTATATGTACATGTGTATGTATGTATATATGTATATAGCCCATGGCACTGAGTGCAGCGCTGCGCTCATGTCTCTGCTCCTTAAAACAATTCCCTGGTATGAGTAGAAGCTGAAGAGTTAAAGAGAAGATGTTGCACCAAAGGCCACCATCAGAATATTTATGTATTTCCTTCTCAGATCTCCTACAAGGCGGTGAGCTCCTTTGACCCAGAGCTGGACCTCTCCAACCAGAGTGGGAAGGTAGTAAAGCTGGGCAATGAGACCACCCACATGTTCACCGGCCTCTACCCGGGCTCCACATACTCCTTCACCCTGCGTGCCAGCACAGCCAAAGGCTACGGCCCCCCAGTCATCACCCAGTTCACCACCAAGATTTCAGGTCAGTGAGGTCAACTCGATACCCAGTCAGAGTGTGGATATTATTCAAAATGTGTGAATGAAATGAAATGTGCTTGTAGAGCAACGGAAGTTAGATACAGCCTGTTTTACATGTCATTTTCCACATGTGCTCGGCTTCCTATGAAATTAACCAACAACAAATGTTTACTTTTATATAATGCTGCTGCATTGCTGTGCACAGGTTTGAGGCAGGTGTCTCTGGATTTTCTCTCTGTTAGCTCACTCTGGAATTTGTAAATTGATTGAAAAAATAAAATTCAATTATTTACCATCTAAACACGGTGTTTCCACACAATTATATAGTTCTCCAATGGTCATATAATGAACAGCATATTCACACGCATCAAAGGATATTGAAGAACTAGAAATAATAAAAAATGTATATTGATTATAAAACAGCATGTAAATAATGCTTTAGTGTTCATAGATAAGTAAAAAAATTAACTTCAACCTTGAAGTGTTTGTTTTTAAGACAATTAAACTTATTCCTGAGGGTAGCATTAATAGTGGCTATGAAGCTGGCATTGATTTAGATGATAATGAAGCACATTTAGCATTTCTTCCAGTTTTTATTCTGTGGTTTGTGCACAATTCTGAAAGCTCTTGTACATATATATTTTCTGTTATTTCTGTACTTAATGATTCACTTACGTTTACTGCGCTCCATTTACATTGGAACTTGGAACTGCACGTCAGCCCCGTGTTCACCGTGTTCTAGTTCCAAGTCGGAAACGCAAACACCTCTAGGGCTACCCATTTTTAGCCATTGTTCGAAATACCAGTCAATAACGACGCTCTGCATGGTATCACACAAACAGTGCAGCAACATGTCAACAGGAACAAATTAAACGGTACTATATTTACAACTGATTTACTGTGCAACAATACAGAAGTGCTAATGAACGGTAAAAGTAGTGATGCGAGTTCTTTCGAGTTTCAGGCATCCGCTCAATGGAACCCAGCACTATGATGTTAAATGAATAGAAATTAGAAAGCTGGTCTTTTTCTTTTTTTATGGTAAGTTGAAGGACTATTCTCTGATTGTGCACTCTGACCTCTGCATTTCGCTTTTGCCTCCTCAGCTCCCTCAATGCCGGCCTACGATCAGGAGACTTCTCTGAACCAAACGGACAGCACAGTGACTGTGCTGCTGAAACCTGCCCAGAGCAGAGGTGCACCAGTCAGGTAAGCTTCCACAAAATCAAAGCACAGAATAAAACCAACAAAACAGCATATTAAAACATGAGGATCTACCATCAGCATCAACAACAGCAAAAATTATCACAGGGTTTGTGTGTATCACTGCTTCACTGTGAAAGAAAGTTGCCTGGGAATTCAGTATCTTACAGTCCATATCTAATTTTCTGGATTTTATTTGTTTGTGTATTTTGATCCTGTGAAAAAGGAGCAAAGGCTTTGAAGATGAGAACAAAGCCTGGGTGCAGCGAAGGCTGACTCCTGGATCTTTTGCCCCTTTTATGTACCAGGCTGCCCACCCCACCATGGGCTTCTGGGGGAACGGAGGGATTCTGCCTGCTTGATCCTGCATTTATTAGTCATTATAAGGAAAGCGGCACTGCTGTTCTGTGTAAAAAGCCGAGTTGTTAGGCGAAAGTCGCCATTTTTGCAACCAGGAGTGTGCTTATTTGATCATATCTATGTTGGTCTGCGTTAAATGTTAAAAGAAGTTTTGCTACTTTTGACAAAGAAAAAAAATGAATAAGGGTTAGAAAATGATTTTTTTTATTATGCTGTAAATCAGTCGTACACATAGTACGACTGATTTACATCATAATTATTTACACATGTTGCTTCACTGTGTGAAAAGTGTCATTTAAAATGGATTCATCAGCTGATTCAAGACATGAAAAACCTGTTTTGCGATTGGTTCCCTCCTCTAGGAGATTTTGAGGTTGGCCAAAATGTCATCCATCCAAAATCAAACAAGGCAGTCATAAATGACAGACTTCACCCCATTCATGCAACAAGCCTCTGGTGGCCTCTGTTGGTCATATTGGCAAGTGCAAACATGGAAGCACAAACAAACAAACAGACAGACAGACACACAGAGCCATTTAAAACGATACATCACTACAACTCCTTGGGGTGAAGTGATTACTGTCAGACTAGGCTGGGTTTACCATCATGTTCGTAATAGCACCTCCTGTTGGACGATTTGGGCATTTACTGGCATTCATTTATGTTATTTCCTAATGGAGTAGCTCCATGGTCATAATTGGAGTGGAAATGTGCCATTCTTGACGAGCAGTGGGAGTCTTTTGTGAGTTATGTTATCACGAGTTCATGGTCTTGGCCCATCACACCTCATGCTTTGAGCCACGGACAGCCCCCAATAGAGTGGTTCAATGCCTACATTTGGTGGGGGGGGTTAAAAACTTGTGCTTTCTGTAAAACTAAATTTTACACTATCAGCTCATCTGAGCCTTTTAAAGATTACAGCCTGGAGTTCTTTAGTCAGGCTTGTCAGCTCATGTTTACAACACATGCAGCTGCCCACACTAATGTCCCGGCGCCAAACTGAGAGGCCCGAGCAGGCGAGACAGCATGATCGGTTTCATAATCTTCTTGCAGCTACAACTCAGAGGGCCTTATTCAGCCTGCCATTCTTTAGGCGAGCTAATTAGAAACAGCTAATTATAATTAACTGTGTGTCATGAATGAGAGCTTCCATTAATTAGTATGCTGGGTCCTCAGGTTAGTTTATGGTTGGATAGCATGCTCACCTCAGGTGCAGATGAAGAAAGATTTGTCTTTGGAGAGATTAACTTTAGTTTGAGACCCACTTCATTCTGTTTGACTGTGCTGACAGACATAATTGTCTGCTAATGCTTTACAACACAATACTTGCATTACACGGGGAAACACTGAGTGCTTAAATGAAGATAAAAGTGTCTTTTAAAACTTTAAGGCTCGCATTGTATTTGTTAAATAAGTCTTTCAAGTTTAAAATTATTCATCACAATTCATCAGCGGAGCTCAGCACATGGTACAACTTCACCTCACAGCTAATTGAAGCATCCTTTGATCACAGCAGCGCCTCTCCATGTCTAAACTTTAGAGCTTTCCAGGTCCAAGTTTCTTTTCCGACCTCCTCACTTGTCAAGTCTCGCAGGATATAAAGACCAGTGTATCCCCTTCATGTGTGTGCCCTGGGTCTCAAAAAAGATGAATTGCAAAAGAAAGGAGGTGGCGGAGGGCAGCAAACAAGGGGAGATTATGATGCAGGCCCAGGACGAGATATGGAATGCTTTTGAAGGTGTTTTCCACCTCCAAGTGACATGAGATGCCTTTGAAAATTTAAGGTGACTGTTAAAGTAGCGGCTATTCAGAGGGGCAGAGTTAGGTGCTCCTTTGGGATCTGCTGTCTGACCAAAGATGATAAATGCAGGCATCCAAATTCTCCAAGCAGCAACATCTCTAATCTGTTTTGGCCTGGAGTGTTGAGATGCATGTCTAAGTGACTTTCTCACTTAAAGCACAAACAAAGAGATGTTTTCCAAAATGTGTGGGACCTGGCGTCCTGGAATGAGTCCCTGAGGTTGAGCACTTTGGCCCAATCCTGTTTCTCATGGGGTAGATTTTAACCACTAGCTCTTAGTTAAAAAGGATTGGTGTTTGAAAGTTACCCCAACAAATGTGGATACTACTTTTTTTTTTGGGGGGGGGGGGTGTTTTGTTTGGGTCATCAGGCCATACAGATACGTATAGCAGAGTGTCATCTGCATCATAATGGGAATGTATGTCATGTTTCCTGATAATGTTGCCTAATGGCAGCATGTACAGGGTAAAAAGAATTGGGCCAAGCACGGAACCCTGAGGAACCCTGTAGCTAACTTTAGTGCGTGTGGAGGATTCCTCGTTTACACTAACAAACTGAAATCTGTCCGATAAATAGGACTTAAACCAGGCCGATCCTTTAATCCTGACATCTTGTTCTCGTCTATGTAGCAGGATCTCATGGTCTATGGTGTCAAATGCTGCACTGAGATCCAGCAGGACCAGTATAGAAGCCAGTCCTTTTTCAGAGGCCATAAGAATATCGTCTTTTACTCTTAGTAGTGCAGTCTCTGTGCTATGGTGGGTTCTAAACCCAGATTGGAACTTTTCAAATAAATTATTGCTATGCAGGTGATCGCACAACTTGGTGGCGCGCATTTTTGAGATAGAGGGTTAAGCAAGGATTTGGAATTCACCCTTAGTCAGAGTGCTTGAGTCAAGAGACAGCTTTTTAAGTAATGGTTTAATTACTGCTATTTTAAAAGCCTTTGGGACGCAGCCGCTCAGACATATTTATTTGAACTAGTAAGATATTGCCAATTTGTGGCAAACTAGCTGCTATAGGATCCAGCTGACATGTGGTTAGTTTGGAGGAGGAGATCAGGAGAGGTCAGCTCAGGGAGGTGTGTAGGGGTGAATTCATTCAGTAAATGTATAGCTGGAGCCACCAATACGTCTATATTAGCCCTACTACACTGTGTTTCGGTGATGTTGGAGGGTAGGAGGTGGTTAATTATATCTCTGATTGTTTCTATGTTATCAATAAAAAATGTTATAAAGTCATTACTACTCACTGAGAGATAGATTGTGGCTGTCAGCCTGGCTGCAGTGCTGAAGACCAACCTGGGGCAACGCTCTTCGGTTTCGTAAAGTGTCTCATATACCACAAGTGAACAAGTGAATGTTCAAAATGACAGTAGGTAGAGGCCAGGGAATTGAACTGAGTCTTTGAAAAATAAATTAATTAATCAATATATTAAAGAATTTTGCCAAGCAACAACTGAAATATTGCACCATATTTCGATATCTGGCTGTGCTGCAAATTATTCTGAAAATGTGACTCATTTTGGAAATGAATGCTTTAAAGCCCCTGCGAAATAGAGATTTTACCAGGGCACATGCTAATCCACAGAACCACAGAGCAGTGCAGCATGAAGCTTGATAAGATAAGGTAATCTTGCACACTGATTGGGTTTGGGAGGTTATAGAGCTCCAGACATTGGAGTTTCAAACAGCAGATGTTTTGCTGTAATACAGGAAGGGGAGTGTACTGGAAGATGACATGATAGTGCCGGTTCATAAAAAACGCATGACATGACAGACGGTGTATATCCGTTTCACTTGAGCATCCCACAGTCGAGATGAAGTCAAATTTTATACTGATATGGAAAGACGCTGCCACTGCTGAAGGAGGCAGTCAGGTTTTCATATTTGTGTAATTACTAATCAGTATAACATAACCAATGTGGATTTGGCATCCAATCTCCGGGGATGACACGCGTAGCCGGGAACAGTTTTTACCAGAGGGGGACACTGTTCCTTTAAGAGGATTAGTGTACTGTCAATCAGTCATGTCATGTTACACTAATGTTTGGCAATGGCTCCTCGTCAGGGCCAGAATACACCACCTCACTCTGCAGCATCAAAATAAATGTTTATTTCCTTCAGCAGAAATAAATGATTTGAGATGCTTCCCTTATCATCCAGAGCACTAAATCAGCCCTTTCCCTGCTGTAACCTTTGCCTTGATCAGGCTCACAAATGCGTATAAACAGAAAAAACACACAGCAATTTACAGTCAAAAACAGAGTTCCAGTGTTTTTACCCTGTAGCAGCAGATTATCTGTACTCAACCATGGTCTGAAATCAGTTAAGTGATTTTCTACAGTTCTAAAATAAGCACTAACTTTCTTTGATCACGGAATTAGATACGCTAATAGCTGCGCATAAATGTGACACAGCTCAACAGTTTTTACGATTTAATGGCAAACGTAATCTATGGCACCATCCAATTTGTTTGTTTTATAGGTTTACGGACACCAAGGGAATAGAGTAGGAATGCACAGCAAGGAGGAACGGCTGCTGGGTCAGGAGAAGTGGGTTACTTACAACTGCTCTTAAATCAGACATACAGGCACACAGAGCCAGCCGATTAGCATTAGAGAGAGGGACAGTGATTGAAATGCTCCTCATACCCCTTCCTCATCTGCTCAAACCGCCTGGAGTTCTCCCCCTTATCAGCTTGCATGAAAAATAAATCTGACTTTCAGGTCACAATCCAGTCGATTCCGAGTCAATCCGCCATAATTGGTCGGCGTCACACGGCGGCAGAGCTGAAATCTATTGGGCAGCAATGCTGGTGGAGGCCTAATTGGTGTCAGCTCAGGTTGCAGCACTACTGCTGCAATACAGCTTTGCTCTGCTGGCCCCTCTGGTGGACCACGTCTAATACCTTAAACCGTTCAACCCATGTCTTTGCAGCCTTATCTCAAATAGAGAGAGAGAGAGAATTTGAGGATTTCAGGTGTTTTGAAATTAAACACAATTACATATTTTACAGAAGCTCCCAATGTCTCTTTAAGGTTTGTGGCTGTAATCACGAGTAGAAAATAGCATTTCGCCAAATCTGTTTGCACAACATTGCTGACTGGCAAGAACATTACTGATAAAACAGATTTTTACTTCTTACTTTACTTCATCTTTGGTAACAAAATAACTATTGTGGAAGGTAAATCATTATATCTACTCAAATTCTGATTTAAATTATTTGACGCGCTTTTAATGTTGTTCAGAATGTCTACTAAAGCTAACCTAAGCATCGCTATATACAACATGCTACACTCTAACTTGCCTTAGTTACAGTGTGCAAGTTAAGACACTTAACCCCACGTTCCTGATGCCTGTGAAAGATGAGTTATGAGTGAATGGATGTGTTAAGCATAACTACACAACATGTAGTGTTGCTATATTTAGCGAGTATTCAGGCCCCCATCGACTCTTTCAAAAAGCAAATTGAGATAAATCTAGCTACTTTTTCTGGTGTTATTGGAGACTTGGAGACTGACATGAAACCACGTATCGTTCTAAAGGTCGATTCATTCAAATGCAAATTATGTTTGGGGATGGGTCGATCTGATCCAGTATCGGGTTCCGATACAGACGTAATTGACGGATCGGAAATATCGGATCCAACTGTAGAGATATCCGATAAGTCTGTGCTTTAATGTTGTCTGCTGAAATGTCTCCACAAGTGATTCTCTGACTGCTCTGCTAATTGCAAAAAAGTGGACTGTATTTCCTTTATGGAGGCATATCTCAATGAGGCGCAGAGTAATGATGCACGATCCGTTCAGGAAATCCATTCCACAGTTTACAGCCAGCTAGCAGGCGAACATTATTAACCAGGAGTTCGCCTGCAGGTCCTCTGCAGCCGACATAATCCCAGCCATCACCGTTTTAAAAACGCCTGCTTGCTGAGGAGAACAGTACTGACAGTGGCATAAAAACAGTGAAAATCACACTCCGCCAAGCCAGGGTTTACATTAGCCGGAATATGCCAGTTTTGGCACTTTGACCAAAAATGTACGGTGGAACAAATGTCCAATAATTAAGGGGCCGACGGAGACAGTGTTTTAGGACCTGAAACGATATGTTTTTTTCACGTTGTGTTTGCAGATTAAACATCCACAGCTCGTAAAAAAAAAAGTCACCAGGGGTCTGTAAAGTCGCCGTAAAGACGTACATATCATACTTTACCCCATTGCTATCTTTTGATCAGTAAGAAAGTAATCTGAATACGTTTTCCATCACTGCATTATTATCTTCAGTATGAAAGCAATCTTCCAATTTCCTCTTTGATATCAAATTAAATGAAACACAAGCTATAAAGGATCTTTCTTTGTTTTGTTCTTGCCGTCAAGCTGTTGTTGTTCATCAGTTATTTGTTGTTTTTCCATTACTCATTCATGTCACATTAAATCAAGAATATGACTCAAAGACTCCGGTCTGTCAGAGTGATTCATAATGTAAATTGTGAACTCAGCGTGAGGTGACAAGGTGTCAGCTGCTTACGAGAACATTAACATTACAATTTTAATTACAGAAAAATAGAAATCATTGCAGTTTATTTATTTATTTAAATGGCCATCATTGAAACTGTGAGTTTTTATTTTTTTAACACCAATGAGGAGTAGAGCAACAGCAAAAAGAAAAAGAAAAAACACTTTTAAGTGAAAATGCAAAGGATGTATTATTGTCCATCATTTAGCATTTTTCTTAAAATGCAAATCCAAAATTGATTTTGTTTTATGTTCGTTGCTGCATTGAATGTTGTGCAGAATAGTAGCAGTGGTTTAGATCTCCACATTACAGGGTTCTTATACCTGGAGACTCGTAGCCTTTGGCACTTGGTGCCAAAAGAAAAGCAGTCCCATGCACACTGCGTCTGTCATGAAGCCATGGCACGGCTGCATCTGGGTGGAGGAGAGCCAGCTTTTTATTTGTCTGTTTCACTAACTTATTGTTAGTGTTTGTGATTAGTGATTTATTTTGAATATAACATACCAATATGGGCCAAAGATGTGTGAGAGAATCATCCTGTTGATACCTGCTCTCATTGACACTGATGTCCACTGATTTGTCATATTTTATTGTCTACTCTCCTTTAATTATCAAATAATTATTTAAATGATTATCAAGATGTTCTATTATAAATGTTATAAATCAAGCTCATTTTCCCATAGACATCCGACGACTTTGTTTCACGCGAGAATCACATACATGTTTTTTTACTTTCTATTTGGCTTCTGGAGGAACCCAACGTACATAATGTTTTATATACAAAAGCAAACATTAAGTCTGCTTTCTGGGAAATTGTTATTTTTTGGCTAAAAAGAAAACCAAAAACAAATCTAATAATGAGAACAATTGCACATTGTCTGACGCGAAAGATTCTGCTCTTCTGGATTGGCATGTGTGCAAATATAAGACATTCTAAGGATTACATTCTTAAAGTCATCTTAATTAAAAAAAGGAAGACACATTTTGGTTTTATATCGTTTTTGGCCTGTTTTTCCTAGTGCTAGTTTTAGGTATTCTAGCAAAATAAGCTTTCCCCATTCTTTTCATTTTCTTAAACAAAACATCAATTTAAATCCATTTAATTTGGCTTTCTTTCAGGACTGTTTTTACAATGTAAGCCACATTAAATTATTCTGAGACGCCATTTTTCTTTTCAATTCAAATTCATGCAGTATTTTCATAAGAGGAATTTAAATAAATATATTCTTCCTCTGCTTATATCCTGAAACAAAAGTCATTGCTGCGCCATTGAACCTGATGAGAATTGTCAAATGATTGACAGTAGTTATGATTTTTAATATTGTCCCATCTTTGCTGACATCAGATCCACAGTGTATTGGCTGAGGCCTCCACACAGCCTTCCTCTGCTGCTCTGCAGCTACATAAGTGACTCCTGTGTACTGTCTCCACATGCCCTTTGACCTCTGCTCTCAGTAGGAGAGAGTAATTAAAGGCTGATTTCTCCTGCACACTCTCTGCAGGATTAAATATTTCATCACCTCCCAAACAAACACTAAACAGGCAGACTCGGAGGAATTGGGACACGCCCACTCTAGTAGCAAAGAGGGATTTACCAATGAGTCTGCAGACACCATATGATAAACTATAGGGTTAAAGTGCATATGCTGAGCACATACAGGCACATTTAATCATCCAGTACCAACCGCGGGGAACAATTGATCATCTCCAGAGCCGTTTGTTTTGCTGCGACACAGCTTAAGAGCACAGCCAATACACACTGCAGATATTTTACACAAGGATTTTCTTTCGACTTGTTGTTCCAATAATTTGGATCTAAGGCAGAATGTTCAGGTTTATCCGAGCTCTAAATCCTGCCAAGCCTTTTTACTGTTGTTTATATGTAGATTAGATGGATATAATTGTTTCACAGTGACTGGAATGTGTTTTTGCAACTTAAACTTATCTCACATACACTGCAAAAAAAAGGCAAATATTCTTAAAATGATTTAAATGTTCTTGTTTTCAGAAAAATGATCTGCCAATGAGGTACACGTGTTGCTTGGCCAGAATGAAAACTAAACTAGACACAACAGGCTAAAATTAGGTGGAAAAAAGGAATATAAAAACAACAATCACAACAATGAAATTCTATCACTAAGGAAATGTCTACTTAAAATGAGTCTTCCTTGACTGAAGCTGACTTTAAGAGTTTACACCATTTTCAATCTGCTCACACACACATTTTACTTCTATATTTGACACAAGAGAGAAGAGCAGCATCTTCTCCATCACATGTGCAATTGTTCTTGCACTATATATGAGAAAAAAAGCAAATCTCTGTTGAGATTTCATGCAAACAATTGTTCAGGTTGTTATTGGTAATTAAAGCTTATATTAGGTTGAAATATCTTATTAACACAAAGTAAGATAATCTTGTCAAGATTATTATTCTTCTTTTTTGGCAAAAAAAAATTAAGCAAATTTCCATATTCTTTTTTTTAAATACTTTTTTTGCAATGTACAGTCTTGCAGCCTGTGCTACTTTCCCAAACACGTGATACATATGTTTTTGGAAATTATAGTAATTTGCCATAGAATTTCCAAGACAGTGTAAGGTTACATTCTTGCCATTTGGAAAAATGCCAGTGCAATGTTTACTCATGTGATTGTGAGATGTCCAGATTCTGAGGCTGATTTTCCACTAACAGACAGTAGAGGCAGATACAGATAGATGTGGCACAAATCCTGCATAGTTCTGCTTTAACTTCTAAGCGAAAAATACTTAACTGTGTTGTTAGCTGTTGTGATTTTGTTTATTTATTTATTTTATAAATATATATGGCAAGGTAGAAAATGCAACGGCACTAATGTGTTGAGAGCTTTGTTGTTTAAAAGGAGTGAAAAAGACATATCAGACACTGGTATCAGTATATATTCAAAACTGTGATATTAGTGTATTATGTCTTCCTTATAGTATTATCTACACCAAGTATAGAAAATAATAATACAAGAGTTCATTTACCAGAGAGTGACACATTATAGTAATTCATTCATTTACACGCAGTTCTTTTAGCAGTGCAACTTTGCTTCATCACCTGGGATGATAACTTTAACGTTATTCTCCGTGGCAGCTGTAAACAGACTCTTTGTCACTCTGCGACTCAGTAGATTTAACAGGTGGATACGAGATGCATACTAACACCAGTGTCTATAAGACAAGTTAGTCTCTCGTCTGCAGCTCAGAGACAAAGTCATCTCTGTCAGAGGCACACACACAGGGCTGCAGAGTCGGGATGGAGAGGAAATGGAAAGAGCCGTTAACCTTTTCAGTTGATGAGTAATGAAAAAGTAAATAACATCAGGCCCCTGTTCTGTGTCTCTGCCTGAGTCTTTTTTAACTATATTTCTGTGTCTGTCCTGTTCGCTCTGATTTATTAATAATAATAATGATAATAATAACAATAATTTAATTTTCATTGGCAGTGACCAGGATGGACAGGATTATACATGGGTATGTTCAAGGGACAGAACAGATTGAATGGTTTGGAAATAATGTAATAGATTCAGGGTTGAGATTGTTTGGTCACGTGCAGAGGAGAGATAGTGATTATATAGATGGAGCTGCTGAGAAAAGAGGAAGAGGACAGAGAAGGTTTGTAAAAACAATGATAATACATTTTATTTGTTCAATTCTCTTTACAAGACAGGTTTAAAATAATTTAAAAACCAAAAAAAAGACAACTTATAATAGCCTATATAGTGCATTAAAAATAAGTACATTAAAAACAATATAACTGCATAAAAACAAAATAAATAATCAAAGTAAGTAGGCAAGTTTGTTATCAGTTTTAGGAAGAGAATCAGTTAAGGGAATTCCAGAGGTGGGGGCCAGATTAACTAAATGCTCTCGCCCCATAGCGATCAGACGGTCACGGAGAACAGTGAGATGTGTGGATGATTACAACATTAAAGTATGGCTGGCTGTGGTAATATTACAAAAATATACTGAGGACTGAGCTTAAGAATGATCTGAAAGCGGAGGGAGAAAGGCTACTTACAAATAAGCTTATCTCACTCTAATACACACAAAAAACAACTGGCATCACAAACCCTGCCGCTGTATTTCAGTCCAGTGACTGTGTCAGACAGTCTGTGCTCCGGTCATGGAGGAAGTTCTGCACAAATAGTTTTAATGAACGGATTCTAATGATTCAGTTACACTGAAAACAACTGCTTTACAAATCACTAGTCACTCGTTTGTGTGTCGCGTGTTAAAAGAAGTCACCGCAGTTTCATGCAGCCGTGCAGTGATGACTCCGCCCACGTTGAGTAGATACTTTCTTTGTAGTGGAAACACAACCTAAGCTGTGATGTGCTGTGCCGAGGTGAGGCGGAACCATAGGGCAAAAGTTTCCATTTGACCGCCCTCTTTAAAAGTGTAAAGCAGAGAGTTTTGTAATGAATGTGAAATGTGATCAGTATCAAATGGAGCTGCTGCAGAGCAGGAGTGATGTGATGAGTTCTATATGCAGTAGAGTTCTGTCAGAGGTTGAAGTTTGTGTGGAAAGGATGATGTGAAGGGGGACACGAGGAGTGTTTTGAAGACACACGGGGGTTTGGACAAAATGAAAACAGATGATCCACTGTGGTGACCTCTAAAAGAAGAAGCTGTAAGAACGTTTCAGAATGAAAAGTTGTTTTTAGCCACTGTGTTTGAGATGAACACTACATTATCTGACTATTGCTCAATAAATATGTCCTACCAATAATTTGTATTACACTATTAATCATGTAATACAGCTATCAACAAAGTCGTGTGATATGTTTGGGAAAAGGTTTCACCCACTTACTCTTCTCATCACTCCTTGAGTCCAACCATAACCGTACTTCAGATAATAAATTCTAGCCTCAGGCTTGCAGCTTGTTATCCAACTTGTATACACCAACAGAAATCAGAGAGAGAGATTTCAAAACTACTCATGTACATGCACATGATATATATACATATCTCACATCTAAAAAAAAAAAAAAATCCTGAGCCTTGTAGTAATCTGAGAGTTGGAGCTTTGCCTTTTTACGCGTGCCTTTTAATAAAACAGCAATTTGTAATGTGAAAAGGAAACGATTGGCAACGATTGGTTCTACGAGTTGCTGTTTGGCTCACTGGAGTCTGTTCACTCTGTTTTTGTCCTGTGTTTGTAGTGCGTACCAGGTGGTGGTGGAGGAGGAACGTCCACGCAGAGCAAGAGGCACTGCCGAAATCCTACGCTGCTATCCAGTTCCTATTCACTTCCAGAACGCCACGCTCCTGAACTCCCAGTACTACTTCACTGCTCAGTTCCCAGCTGCTGGCATCCACTCTCCTCAGCCCTTTACTGTGGGAGACAACAAGACCTACAATGGTTATTGGAACGCACCTCTTTTGCCTCAGAAGAGCTACAGCATCTACTACCAAGCTGTGAGCACAGCCAACGGGGTGGGTGTTGTCAAGTTCTTATTTATTTTTTTTCTCTTTCCAACCATTCTCTGTTAACCCTAGAGATGTCCCTTGAGAAATCCCAGTAAATCATCAGATTTTGAAATACACCGACAACCATACCACGTTCAAAGACACTTAAATCACCTTCCTTCCCAATCTTGGTTTGAACGCTGCTGTGTGATTGTATTTGAGCAGGTGTTTTACCTAATACAGTGGCAGGTCAGTATTAGAATAGAGGGAAGGTAATGCTGACAGTATAAGAAGTTAGCCAAGAAGCAAAATTGTAAATTAACCCATAAACCACTTTTTTCAGGTGTGAACTAGTGTGTCTAGTAATGATTTGTTGATCCAGGTATAAATGTCCATAGTTTAGTGTAAAAAATTGAAATTATACATGTTTGTCTATCTACTGCCTCTCTCTGGGCAAACATTGAATTTTGTGTATTCAGGTTTCACTACCAGACCACGCCCCATGCATTTTTTTCAAAATCACTGAAAACCTAAGGTGAAAAAAATAGCAAACAAAATAACAAAAATGTTCCAACAGAATATTGTCCTATAAAAAGTGCCTGGAATAATCCAGTCATGGCAGATTTATTTGACTCGCAGTAACAGCATGTAAAAATGTTGCAACTTAAAGGTGCATTGTGTAATAAATCTGAAGCAACTGGCCATAAAATCCTCCTAATATGTCACAGACACCCAGGAATAATGTTCATATAACAAACTGAACTCACCAACAACAACAGTACAGACAAAATACTTGCATTAAAAAAATATATTTTGCAGACTGCAAATCATGTTTATGTTTTGAAATCATGTTTTGGCATGTGGCGCCACCTACCACCATCTACCAATCATTGCAGTCAGTAGAGTCTCAGCTGCCGAGCAACCACGGGTTGCCAGCCTAAAAGACCTCAGTATTTTTGAATTTGAACGTAGTCACCGTTTTTGGCCCCATTCTTACATATGGCACCTTTAAAGTGTGAATATTTTATCATATTTAACAAGCCCGATAGGCTCACAGAGACATTTATTGACATGCGTTCTGAAAATGAGTAGAAAACTTTTTATTCTTCTGGTGCTAGTGGCTGAGAACAAATGCAAAACACAACACAACTGCATATGACCTCTGATAAACGTGTCAGTCCTCTGGTGGGGCACAGCAACAGCGAGTAATAGCCCACAGCAGGGTCAAACTTGGAATGCAGAGCCCTACGCAGTGCTCTTTTTCCCCTCAATTGCCGCGACCCTGTTCTCCTGCCTTTTCCAATGGTGCTTTGTGCCAAATGCCAGACGAAACCTTTGATCAACTGCATTTAAGCAAGGCAGTCGTCCCAGCAGTCGTCAAGTGTGGAAGGCAGGCAACAACAACAACTGGGGTTAGCAGTCGCACAGGTCATGGAGTGGCTCTTGGCGTGCCCCTCCCTCCACAGAGCAGCAGCAGACAGCTCAGTGGCAACTTCAAGAGAATGAGAATCACCATTAGCTGGCTCGTTGAGAAACCCCGGCACGTGTTTAAGGAGGAAACAGAAATAACTGAGGCAGGATTGAATGCAATTAGTGCGTTTGCTCTCGAGAGTGAAGCATTGGTGGTCTGAAACTTTCCAGCATGAAAACGGCGAGTGCTGAGAATTGGTTTATAATGTTCTTCTTTGAACAAGCCAAATGAAGGAGTCCCTTGTTGATGCTGCGTAAAACTATGAAATACATTTTTCACATTATTTTATATTCATTGCTTACAGTGGCCTCATTGCACTCTTTCATTAAACCATCACTGTCAATGGACTGAACTGCGGACCAATTATTATCTAATGATGGTGGAGTGATTTGTTTGAGCCTTTTAAACAAAATGACCCTTCAAAGATTAGAACAGCTGTCCACACCTAGAGGTCTTTCCACCAATTTATACAAAAAAAAACAAAAAAAAAAACATATTTTTTAACAAAAGGACGTCAGCTATTTGAAAGCCACAGTAATGGGAATGCACTTGGATGTTTATACATTTATTCACCTCCTGTATTCTCTGCATCAATGGCGTCCCTCTCGTGCTTACTCATACATGTCTCATTGGACAGCTTAGTCGAGTGAAACGCGGGGACAGAGCTCTCATGTCTTTTGTGTTGTATCACTCATCGCCTCCCTGCTCCTGCCTGTGTCCTTGCTCCTGTTTACTAGACCATTGTTGACAAGAAACTTTTCTGCCAACAGGAAGACAAGTGTGTTTTTTTTTGTTGTTGTATTTTCTTAGTTTCTTATGTTGTTGAAGGCTGTTGTCAGAGCCTGAAACTTCATTACATATTCAGAAAGGCTTCCCGATGTTTCATTTTGGAGCGCTGCATGCAGGGTTCAGCGGTGCTTGTCACAGAGCTCCGGTTTCTCCACAGTGGCTGACCACCTTGAGCTGCAGGCTGCCGACAGATCGCTGCTGGCTGACAAATCAGCAGCTCAGCACCACTAATCTGTGCTATGGGCCCCTCTTGCCTTACTGCGTTTTGTGTCACAGTCATTGAGCTCGACAGATGATAGGCGGACGGTGTGGAACTGCCCGAGCTGTTTGTTGAAACCATGGGTTTTTAGAAAGGTGTTGTTCCTGCTGTAAGTGTGTCTTTTTGTGTTTTTTAAGTTATATCTGATCTCCCCCCCTCTCTCTCTTTTTCCCACAGGAAACCAAAATCGATTGCGTAAGAGTCGCTACCAAAGGTAAAACAATGGATCAAATGTGGGAGTTTGCCTGACATTGCTTGTGATTTCTGAAAAGTAACAAAATGAACATGCAATTGCAGCAGTGGCATCAGTAATAATGTTAATAACATTAAGAGTGCATGATATCTCACCTGAGATTTATATATTTTGATCCACAAGATCCAGAAGACTTTCTGGGATCGATCATGAAAACATAATAATAATGCATTGTATTTGTATAGCATTTGAGTGCTAGAAGACACTAACACTAACACTAGACATTAATATGAAACGAGAACATTTTTGAATGAGATTCACTGAAATTGTACACTGACAATGACATCTTTGTCATGAAATAACAGTAACAGATGTGAATTTGGTCAACAGACTGCAGAAGAACATGTGTTCATCAATGTGTGGCACGGCAGCTTTTTGTGTTCACCGTGTATAGGTACTTAGCTATGCTGCCTGTGCATCCTGCTTCACTCATTAGGAATGATGAAGTCCAAGCACCATTGATGCAGTAACAGAATTGATAAGGCCAGTGAGAGCCACCGTCACACTCTGCTCTGAGCTGTGGAAATGTGCCGTCACGCGGCCCAACACAGCCCAACAATCTCATATTATTGTGGATTTCGCGAGGAGATGCAGGTATCCCCCATCCTGCATCGCTTACTACGCTGAATTCAAATAGCATAAACTTGAAGTTGAAGGACCATAGGAGCAATTTATCAGCCGAGAGGAGACATTTTTCTGCTTCTGCACTTGTGTCAAGCTGTGGCCGTCTCACTCTCGTGAACATGATATCAAATTAGTGATGCCTTGAGGAAATTTCCTCCAATTTGGCACAAATATTCACTTGGACTTAAAGCTGAGGTGGACAGTATTTTGACTTTAATGTTCAATAATTCTGTTATACCATTTTCAGCATAATGTAAATCAAATGGTCTGAGAGAGAACTAGACTTCAGCACCATGGGCTCTGGATAACCATCCCTGTCAAGAAGGGGACTTTGACCAATCACAGTGCCGTTAGATATTCTATGCAATCCCTTCAGTGATTCGTTCACTGTTCCAACATTGGCAACAGCTCCTCGTCCTGTAAAGCAACCTAGAAAAAAGAGGTTTAAAACCAAGTGCCTTGATCCTGAAACTTTATAATTTAATTTAGACTTCACGACATAAATATGATGATATAGAGATACTATCACCATACTGTTACTGTACCATTGTTTAAAATATTAGCATATTACACTACATCTGATATTTGGAATCAACAACCATCTGATTAGATTTTGGTGGTCAAAGGTCCATGACCCCATGGCTCAATTATTTATATGATGTAATCAATTATATTTGTAATTATTTTAAGTGTATTTTTCCTGTTTGAATTGTTTGAAATGCTACCGTGCGGAGTTTCATTGTGTGTGAAATGATGAAACAAATTGTAAAATACTGTCTAATACTTCCTCAATGTTGCATGACAATTTGAAGTGGTGGTGTGGAAATTCAGTTTGTCCTCTTTCTCTCTCCCTCTCACTCTTTCTACTGCTTGCCTTTGCTCGATCCACTGACTTTACTCAGCCGCCATACTTGTGACTCAGCTCACAACCCCCTACATCCGCATCGTCCCAGCAGCCGGTGACAATCCACTAACAGGTCAGACAATGTACTTTTCTCTGACCACAACCTGGTTCTACCCTGTACATCCCTATAGTAGCAGTGAAATACTGCATGTTCATGTGTGTGTGTTTTTGTTCTTTACTTATTTTGCAATTTGTCCGAAGAATGTATTATTTCCGGCAACAGTACTGTGTTTTATATGTTGTCTGACTCCAGTTCAACTAAGCGTATACACACAGGAGTACTCGGACTATTAATCTCATTATCCAGGTATGTTATGGTGCTTTTACTATACAGTTCCAGCTTGGTATGGCTTGGCTCTCCTCGGTTTGGTAACTAGGAAACAGACTCACGAGACTATCTGGCATCAAATTGATGGAACTGGGGGTGAGGCAGGGCAGGTGAATGGAATCAGCAGGCAGAGGGAATGGCAGAGTTTGAACTAATATGAGAGTTAATGACCAAATCAGGAAACCCGATGAAAATACGAAGATTTAGCTGAAGTTGTGACGCCATTAGTCCAATTAAGACTTTAGTCAATTTTAGTCTCGACTAACTTGTTTACATGACATTAAAAAAAACAAATTATTCTCTCAGTCTGAATAAATTCTGCATGTAAACACTCTGATTGTCTCCTACATGTATCTTCTCAGTTGGACTGAAACTGGACATGAAAGACAGGTTTGATGTGCCATTGTCATTTCATGTGTCAATGTTGTAGATTTATGTCAGTGAATCCTGTTTTTCATGAGTATTTCTCATTATTTCTGGGAGATTAAGTGTTGCTTGCTGCATTTGTAACAACTGTTTATAATAACACAAAAGAAAACTCAGCATGAAGATCTGGGGAATTGGCAGGAAAGCAGCAGCATCTATCAATTCAAATCTCAGTTTCTAATTATTGTGTGTTAAGGTACGAAAATTCACCTACACTTTTTGTTGCTCACGTGGAGATTTGTAACAGAGAAGAATAATGTAACACAGTGAAAAACTAGGGGTGGAAGACAAGAACATTTCTGTATCTGTCGGTACACATTTGGCAGTATCATACAGTTCTATTATTTATTACACAGAACGGAAGACGGCTCTTTTTTATGCTAGAAAAGAGTGCTGAGAGGTGAAAGCCTGAGCAGTTCAGTGTCACTGTCGTGCTGAAATGACCACTCACAGTGACAGAAAGGCATTTTTTTGTGCAATAACTTCACAGCAGCAAACAATTGTACAGTCATATGAAGTCTATAGAGCATAATGAGATCAAAGTGAACAGCAATAATTAAAAAAAAAAAAACAGTGCGATAGAAATCTTATTCGATAAACAAGCTGCATAAACCACATCATATTATGATTTTACTGCAGGGAACATCGTTATTTTTCCCCTACGCATGTATATGACATACAGACAGATCAACTCATCAATAACGCTGGACAACAAATTATGCGCTTGGCAGCGACTTGAAAAGTAACATATCACACATGCACAGCAGCCCACCAGCATAATCCATAATCACTGAAAAAATCGTGTGAGGTTTATTTCAGCTATGATGTCCTGCTGAACATGTTGTGACACCAGGCATTACGTTGTGTTTTCTGTCATCAGATAGCGCTGCACCACATGCATTTACAACTGGTATACTATTAACATGCATCTCCAGTGTTCACAAAATACATCATGATCCGATTGCTATCCAATCACAGTCATCCCTCTTTACATCACCTCCCGCTCTTCTTCTGCAAAGATTTCCAGCCGCAGACTACAGTGTCTCAACCATAATCAACAACAACAAGCCCCACGCACACAACAGTTTGATTAGCACAGCGTCACAAGTTGCCAGCAGCTCGATAATTGCAAGACAGTTTCCACTTTTAAGTATTTGTCCTCAAAAGAGCGCATCACATCATAAATTATAAATCCCAGGATCACCTCGCCCTGAGGGCTTGGTGTCTGCTTCATCGCCTATAATTACTACATTTCATGACCATGAAATATATATTTTTGTCCCCCATATCATGTCTGGGCCTCCCTAGAATCCTACCCTTTGAGTGGGTACATTTGTCTACCACAGGATTGTAAAACTACTTTTGTACTTTTGTATCTAAAGTAAAACAATGTAGGATTTGCTCCTGGGTTCCCTCCACAGTTGGTGCCATGGTGCCATGAACTCCTGATCACCCCAGACCAGTCGAAAAAAATTGCAAGAATTTACGTTTTGCACTCTTGGATCTTAAGAAGGTTCTAAGTAGGCTTTGAAGTGGGCTTCAAAATGCCAAAAGAAGAAATGGGAGTGAGTGAAAAAAAAAATTTGAGTCAGCAATTTATTGCAAACAACCATTAAACTAAAATAGGCCGTTCATCAGCTGATCAAAAGTTTAAGACCACATCCTTTAAAAGTGTTTGCAAAATGTGGATTCATTGCCATTTTCTGTCAGGTATCCACACTGTCATGACCTCCTGATGGCAAAGGCAAAAAAGCTTTCTCTCTTTGAACGCGGTCGGATTGTTGAGCTGCATCAGCAAGGCCTCTCGCATCGCGCCATTGCTGCTGAGGTTGGATGCAGTAAGACAGTCATTTTAAACTTCTTAAAAGATCCTGAGGGCCCAAAACAATTTCACCAGCCCTGAGCCGGAGGATCCAATTGGCTGTCCGTCAAGACACGGGACGATCCTAGGCCCAAATTAAACTTGTCACTGGTGCCAACTGCAGTCCCATTACCATTAGACGGCATCTGCGAGAGAAGGGTTTTAAGAACAAAAAATGTCTTCAAAGGCCTCGTCTTCTTCAACCACACAACATTGCCCGTTTGGAGTTTGCACAAGAGCACCAAACATGGGACATTGAAAGGTGGAAGAAAAAAAATTACCTTGACGGTCCTGATGGCTTCCAGCGTTACTGGCATAACAAGGAGATCCTATCTGAGTTTTCTACACGGCACAGTGGAGTGGCCACCATCATGATCTGGGGGGCTTTTTCCTTCAATGGAACAATGGAGCGTCAGGTTGTCAGGCCATCATCAACAGGAAAACACTGCAGTTCACAGTGCAAAGGACAAAGGACTTCTTCCAGAGAACATCACTCTTGTGAACCATCCTGCCTGTTCTCCTGATCTAAATCCAATTGAGAACATTTGGATGGCAAGGGAATACACCAATTCCAGACAGAGGATGCCCTCCGTGAAGCCATCTTCACCACTTGTAGCAACATTCCCACTAGCCTGGAAACACTAGCATCAAGAATGCCAAAACACATTTTTGAGGTGATTAACAAGAATGGCACAGCAACTAATTACTGAGTCCTTTCATGATAATTGTATTTCTATTTTAGGGTTTTTTTTTTCGTTTGTTTGTTTTTTGGAGATGTGGTTTTAAACTTTTGATCAGCTGATGAACAGCCTATTTCAGTTTAGGGTTTGTTTGCAATAAATTGTTTCCTCAAAGTTTTTTTGTATCTCTAGCATTTCTTCTTTTTGCATTTTGAAGCACTACTTAGAACCTTCTTACTTACTTCTCCAGTGCAAAATGTGAATTCTTGTAATTTTTCTACTAGTCTTAAAATTTCGATCAGGAGTGTATATGTCATGGTAACGTGCATTTGTCGACAGCATTCTATTTCTACGACTTTTACTGTACAAAATGTCACACCCCCAGCGACAAGAATTTGTACCCTGTTTGGTGCACATCAGTACTTTTTGAGTGTGTCAGTCTGAAGCAGTATATTCAGACAACATTAACTCAGTGCAGACACAATTGTTCATGTATCACCACTCCTCCTAAAAATCCTCCACCACTCTGCCACAAAAACTGATGTCTAAACAAAGGAATGGCTGCTGATAACAAACCACCACACCAAGAACAATATGTCACAAGTAGCAGCCTGGCATTGTATGCTTTATTTTTTTGATAGCAGGAGAAAATGGCAATGCTGAGGAGTGAAAGAAGCTCGCTTGGAAAACAGATTTGGCTGACATAACAATTTATCATTCTAAATTTACCCCTGGCGACAAGAAATAATGGTGTTGTTCAGGTGGACAGTTGTGATTCCAGCGTCGCTGTTATCCTCAAAGTGCTTCTTATCACTTTCCATGGAGCAGATGCTGTTAAAACAAGCTGCTTTTCCCTGTTTCTCTCCCTCTCTCTTTGTGTCTGCCATCATTGGCTATCTCTTCCTGAGCTGATATTTAAAGTTGCATTTATTTCAGGTGTTTTCCAATCTTCTTGGGCATTATCTTTGCTGTCCTGCATCAAACATTTTTCCACAGTCATGCAACTATTTGCTACGAACATGATTAATTAGGGGTAAAGATGGCGCTCACTTATCACTCCCAGTGCAGTTTGATTTAGAGTCCTCATTTATACTCAGGGACAAAAGGTGGACAACGGGGAGCCTCTTACTTTAAGAATAAACATGACTCTGAGCCAATAACTGTGCACTGATACTAAGGTCCACAGAATGCCACTGAATATCAGTGTATTGATTCATCAACCTCCGTCGCCTTACATAGTCTAATCAATGAGAGGAAATACTGGAAATATGGATGTGCTGTCTGCCATTTAATTAATGTACAACAGTAACAAATAGCCTTTAGATTTCACACTCAATTGATTTCCACTTTCTTTGTTTGATCTCTCTGCAATGTGATTTCATTGCAGGAGCAGCCACTCACAAACCGGATGCGGTTGAGCCAGAAAAACAAACTGACCACACAGTGAAGATTGCAGGGGTCATTGCTGGCATCCTCCTCTTCGTCATTATCTTCTTAGGCGTCGTGCTCCTCATGAAGAAAAGGTATTTTATTTTCATGCTAATACTGATTTGTGTAAAAGGTTGGATTTATAATACTGTGCAAAAGTCATAGGTCATTAGAGTCTTTCTTTTAGCAATGCTATATAATTTCTCCACATGAGAGTATGACAGATCGCAAATATATAAAGATAACAAACCAATGGTCAGTTTAGAGTGTGCATGTTTTTGGACTGTGGGAGGAAACTGCAGAGCCGCACTAGAAACTTATGTGGCTTATAAAACGTGTGTTTTCCCGAATATTTAATGTCAACAAATATCTGCTGTGAAACAGGTCTTTTACACCAAGTTTATTTAAGACATGCTTGAGCATGTTGTATTGGTACATTTATTGACAGCTTGCTAATATGTAAGACCACCTTTCATTCCTTGTTCACACATAGCCATGCATCATTTAGGCCTATCCAGATAGATACATAAACATAAACATTTTTGTTCTTTGTCGTTTTGAAAGAGTTTTCCATTAACAAGGTATTATTTCAGGAAATGTCTTCATCCACGTGAAACACCCCAAAACCAATCTAAATACTGTAGTGCATATGCGAGGCCTGTACAGCTGTAATGCTGCTAAAAAGAAGACATTGAGCATGTGCATACATCATGCAACCTGTGTGCATCCTGTTGTTTTATTAAAGCTTGTGTGTACTTTATAATGTATACCACTGTTTCTCAGTCCTGGTCCTTGGACCCACTGCCCTGCATGTTTTAGATATTTGAATCAGGGGTGTTGGAGCAGGGAAACATCTAAAACATGCAGGGCAGTGGGTCCCGAAGACCAGCATTGAGAATCACTGATGTATACAATCACTTGAGAGTTGTCATAAAGCAAACGGACCAAACAGGATGACGACAATGACAACACAGTTAGCAAGAGTGAATGCCAGCTCAAGACCGATGTGGGACTATACCTAAGGGTAGCCTTTTTAAGATTTTCCCACTCTGTGATCCGTTTCCAAAAAATACCTTTTCTGGTGGATGAACCACTAATAGGACAATTTTTTATGTGGACAGCCCCAAAAATAGTTTTTAAGGCATAAGTCACATCATTCCAATCTAAATGCCACTGATTACATAGTTTGACAGACATAAAATGCAGTTTGTTGCTTGTGCCCTGAGACTTTTGCACAGTACTGTAGTTGCCAAGTTCCCACAAATAAGTAGTTTCTGTTCTCTCATTTTTGTATGTTCCTCCCTCAAACAGTCACATTGTCAGCGTCGTGGTAAATAATTAATTTGATTATGTTGATACGCCCCATTAAGGCTGTTTACAGCCATGAGATACAGTGTGCCATGAAAAATTAATCCCCTTTTTTTTCCGCCACACGCTCAAACAAATGTACAGCACTTCAATGGCACTGGAATGGGAATAGGAAAAAAAATGATTTTGAGGCCTGTGGTATGGAGTGAAGCGTGGAGGAGATGAGAAAGAAAATATGATGAAAGGCTTAAAAGGAAAGAGGATGGCCTCGTAGCTGAAGGCATAAGTTTACATTAGCACTGGAAGCCACACTGGAGAGAGGTTCTGTACATTTCTCAGCAATCACAGGAGCTTAAGCTCAACAAACACCAACCCTTTTCTTGTTCCCACCAACGTTTACAGTTTCAGTCAGTTTCTGCAAAGCTTGTATTGGCAGATTCAAGTTTATTCTTTAATGTCTCAATTATCAAACGCTAGACAATTACATTTAAAAAAAATGCTTTTTAGCAGTGTTTTTATACATCTGGATTGTTCGTCTTGATTTAAAGAGTAAAGATCAGTGCAGAAGTAAATTTAGCGGTGTGTGGGAGTTGTGTACTAATAACATCATTATATCACATTTTATTTTGGACTGTTATATGAGATTCGTCGTTTTCTACGGCTTATTGCTGGTGTGGCACAGTGATCAGTGGTGGGTGTGAAAATCAGCACACAGTAATGGAATTGTTTTCAATTAGCCATAATCAAAGCAGAGGTGGAGATGACTTCATTGATTGAATTTTGTGTAATTTGCCATCACCAACAGGGAATCAGAGTTGTGTTAAGACATTCAATCTACTTATTAGATGTCAGCCTTGGAGGTCAGATATGGTAATTTATAGGTGGGTAACATTTACATATTCATAAACAGGGGCTTTAGCCACAGCATGTTTTCCTCTGATTTACAGTCCACACTGTGTAGATGTGCCTCTTATCAGTTGAAAATCATTTTGTTTTGATAGTCCACACTCTACTAGTAATCAACAGGTATTCAGTTCCATGGTAACTAGGGGTGTCAAAAAATGTACCCTATCCTGGCCATATCTCTCCGGCTCCAGCAAATGGAGCTACAAATAAATGGCTACAACATACAGTGCCCAGGCTATGTATTGTGAGGAAACTGGGCTCCATATATTGTAGTCTTTCATACAGGGAAGTTTTACTGGGACCAAGTGCCATCCACAGCCAGGAAGGGCTGCCTAAGGGGGTTGGGAGTGCTGGGAGGGAAACCAAAAGTTATTGTGAGGGAACACCAACGTTTTGTGAACTTCAGAAGAGCCTTTGTTTGTTGTTGCTGTTTTTCTTTTTTCTTTTTTTTTATAACTTTGGTTCAGTTTTGATTGGCATAGCCATTTTCATTTCAAATGACCTGTGCCCTTACAACATACTAGACATACAACTCCTGATACACATGTACATATGTAAGTTTACCTACTAATATTTACTAATAAGTGGCACACACTTTTGTATGGGGTTATAGTCTCTAGAGCACAATTTATAGTCTACTGGCAGTTAGTTAGTTCTAAGTTGAATAAGTGTCAACTGATTATCTGTTGAAACGATACTGAATACCTGTTGATTACTAACGGAGAGTCAACAGTTGACTATCAAATTAAAGCGTCACCGAATTCCTCCACAAAAAAAACATGACATGACTCCAAGCAATCACCTCTGACCTCACAATCACTAGTTTTACCTCCACGTATGCCACCATATCTGATTTTGTTCATTTCGACTCTTTTTTCCAAAACATTAATATTTTTACTTTTTTCTTTCCTTTTCATTCCATCCCCTCCCCCTCCCCCCCCCTCCTCCACTGCTTAAATTCTACCACCACCCCACTCGGCAGAAGAACCTATCACTCCTACACTTACTACCTGTAAGTAACCACTCTGTGTTCTGTTAGTGCCACGCTTCTCACCCACACGCTGTTTTTTTTCCCCATGCATGCAAAGAGCCATGTCATGTCCTTCTCTAGCCCAGAGCCATAGAGACCCAGCTGTAAAGATCTGCTGTGGGGGGTGTGGGGGGGGGGGGGAGAGGACCCCACTCCAACGTACCAGTGCAAACATCATACTTTGTCACATTGGCACGGCTTCTGACAAAAGCAGCTTTACACACCCCCACGAAACAAAAACCTGCCACTGAGATGTAACTGCAGACCTATTTCTACAAGACTTTGTTTATCGAAATGAAGATCTAATTGATGGTATGGCTCCCAAACGCATCATGTGAAAGCGGGAAAGCAAATCAATGCAGCAGCTACTCGTACCAAGTCTGATTTTTCATTGACCTGCAATGATTTAATTTCTCTTGACTTGTCAAAGTTAGTTTTTTTTATAGTGTGCATCTATGCTTTAGTTTGAGGTACTTCAGATATTTTGTATACAGCCAAATATCCAAAATTCAGTCAATAACGATAGAAAATTAATTGCGTAAAGTAAATTTAAGCATGAGAATTGTGTGCTGGTCTCACCAATATTGGCTCCATGTGCATGTGATCATTTATAGCTTCCATTTACCCCTGCTCCATTCTCTTACTATGCCATCAAACATCTCAGCTCTCATGTTTTCTCCTGCATCTTTTCCCCATGCATGTATTATCGCACGTTCAGCCCATTGATCCTATGGTGATGGTGGGGTTGTGTCTTTGACAAGATGCTACTGAACAAGCTGAGCTGATCACAGCTCTCTATTGGCACGACTTCAACATCAGAAAACAATAGCCATGGCGCCGCTTGATTCACTCTTAATATAACAGATGATTCTACATCACAAGTCTGAACGGTAAAGAAGCTTATTCTGCAGCTCTGCCTTCTCCAGCGTAGCTCACAGTGCTCCCTCTGTACAGTCTTTGTGATGGATGCCAGCTAATCTGTCTTGAGTTTGGCTGTGATCAGAGGGGAGAAAGGAGGCTGCCTTGCATCAAAGAACATCTCAGAATACACCTGGAGATAATACTACTCTGAATACCGCTGGGTGTCACTCACAGTAGATCACAGCTGTCTCCAACAGAAAGCGAGATGACTTAGAGGAGTCATGTCATCAAAGCTGTGAGCGTACGCATACGTTGGCCAAGTGAAGCAGGAAGAGATGTCAGTGAAACAATCCAAAATTTTACTTTTTTGTTATTTTAATTACTGTGTGTTCACTATTTTGGTGTAATGCCACTGGATGCAGCTGTGTGAAAACAGCCACAACAGAAATATACTCCTTACAACAACAACAACAACAAAAAAAACTGGCTCCAAAATGCAGAACTAGTCAAGGATTTGACAGCTAATTTCCTATGTTGGGCAAGCCTACTCTTCCATTAAAAGGACATTAAGTCATGGAGGAGAGTTTATTTGCTTTGACTGACAGCTTCTCAAGCTGGATATTTCAGGCTCTGAACAACTGACAAGATTCACCTGCACGTTGACTGTGATTTTCTCAGAGTCTTGTGTCAAATAAGAGGTTTTTTGCACGTTTCAGAAGACGGTTTTAAGCAAAGGCATCCTCGGGGCTACAAATGTTGTGACTCCAAAGGCAAGAACACTTCTGAGAGCTCCTGAACCGAAACACCACAGTTGAGCCGGAAGCCATCAACCAGATCCCTCAGTTACCTATTATGAAGCATTTGGATTAGGGCAAAAAGTAAGGTGCTCACATCTTCCATCATGGAGCTCCAGTAGGCAGATGATGACGCCCTAGTTTCTCACTCCGATAGCTGTACCACCTACAGTAGACATCTCAAAGCTCTGGAGCGGTACCATCAGCTGGAACGATAGACGGACCAACATCAGTGTCCTAAAAGAAGCCAACATCGCCAGCATCACTACAACTATCGTGAGGCACCAGCTACGATGGATAGGCCATGTCATACGAATGCCCAACAACCGCCTTCCCAAACAGATTCTGTACGGCCAACTTAAGGAAGGAAAGTGCACCCAAGGAGGGCAGAAGAAGTGGTACAAATACAATCTCAGAAAGTGCCACTTCAACCTCAACAACTGGGAGAACGTTGCTCTAAAGAGGGACGTGTGGAGCAGGACAGTCCATGAGGGCACAGCACAACTAGAAAAGGACCTCCACCGTGCCGCAGAAACAAAAAGGCATCTGAGGAAGGAGAAGAACCTCCACCAAAACCGCTCCCCAAACTCAAACCACAACCTCCAGGACTACAATCTACATATGCCACCACTGCAACAGAGACTGTGGATCGAGGATTGGCCTCAACCGCCATTTGACGACCCACAAGCGACCAGACCCAACCTACAGGAGGACAATCATACTCGGTTTGAGTGATCGCCGATGATGATGATTTGTGTCTCAGGTAGAGGCAGCTAAGGTGCGTTTATCTGCCTGATTATCACCTTCAAGTATAAAGCTGCAATCTGAAAACTCTCACCACCCCTCATCATTCCCTACTTTATAACTGTCTAAACTTAGTTCCCAAGCACATCTGACTAATACATCACATATATCCAAAGTTTATGTTGTCAACTTAATTATAGACCGCATGCTTAAGGAGCTCTCTCTCTCTCTCTCTCTCTCTCTCTCTCTGTGGTGCATTTTCTGAAGTGATCATCAGGCACATCTGATGGCAGGCTTGATATTGCTACAACAACTCCATGATTGATGAGCCCCATTAATACTTTCATCAAAGTATTTTTTTTTAAAGACACGAGAACATCCCACAGTCCCAAAAATATGCACTTAAGGTGTATTGCCAGAGGTGGCTGCAGGGGCCATGCATGCAACGCAACATCAGTCAGCTCACTCATTAGGGATGCAGTTACATGTGCGATCAAATATGTGACCGTTCTTTTAATCAGACGGTTGCACTGGCCGTTGAGCCTGCTGTTACTGGGGACAAGAGATGGATCAATTGGCACAGGGTGAGGGCTTGCAATTGGCTCTGTATTCCCATGTGCATGGGATTCATCCATCAAGCGACAGACATGTTAAGTAGTAGTACTCTATTACTGTCCTTATAGTTCAAGAAAGTTAAAAAAAAAAATTGTCATGTAATACATTTAACTACATTTTCATTAGAAAACCTGTGAAGTGAATAAGCAGGAAAGATACACGTATGAATGTACATTATAAAAAAATAATTATTTTGTAGCATTATATAATTATCATAAAGCATTTATTATTTATAAAAATGTATTATTTCAGCTGTTCTACCAAGAGACTCTTGCTTAAGTATAGCATTAATTGTTTTCTTATATTAAACCCGCATTAAGCTCCCGCCTGCCTCAATATCTTGTACTGTAATTATATTATATTTATTTCAAAGTAAAGCTGTAATAATTATTGTCAATTTCATTAAACACAGAACTTTTCTTTGTAATTTCTTTTGTGAGATTAAGAGGATAATTTCGACTCACACTCACTCAACGCATGGTGAACATCAATGTTTTAAAAAAAAATCTACACCAAGTACTAGACATGGGACAAAATACAAATTCAGCATCTAGTTTATAAATATAATGACTCATTTAGCAGGATAAGAGAGGGACCATCTTTCGAGTGAATTGAATTTGGTCTATTAAAAAATCAATGCGTACTTGGTGTTTGTGGCAGCTGTTTTGTTGTTTCAGCTCATAAAAGACAAAGCCAATCCCTCCAAAAAACTGTGGAGGAATGACATGTTCCATTTCCATCTGACATCTGGCCACTTATATCATGTAAATCCCTTTAGGTATGAAGAGGGAATGTATTTTATTGAGTGGCCCCTCTGGGCAAACACCTGTCACCTTGCAGTTTTATATCAGTGAGAGAAAATTTGAAAAGCCTAAATCGAAAAAAAAAGAAAAGAAAATCAGCCATTCATTCATGTGTAATAACTGCCTCTGTTGTTGAATTTAAAAACACACAGTAAGACAAAACTATAAATCAGTATCGACATTTATTCTCCTTATCCATGATCACCATATTGCACATTACACACAGGAGCCCACATTTGTGGGGGGTGAAGAGATGTCATGCACGACATAATGAAGTTTAAATGGATGCGTTTTAAAGTCAAAACCTCTCTGTCACAGTTATGGCAGTTATAATACTAACAGTAACATTACAACAGAGGGAAAAAAAATATTTTTGGAATTTGTAAAAAGCAAATAAAACTACTTTACTCAAGAAATGTGTTGGATGAAGAGATTCATAAAAGTCAAAACAACAATGTCAGATTACAAAGTGGTATATATTGCGAATGCTGCTATATTAAATTGCCAAATAAAATAAACATCATAAAGGGCTCCTCCACTTGTTTTATTTTTATAGTTTAGAAAATTCATGTTGCAAGTTTTAAGTTCCCATACAAAGTGATACAAAGACCAAAACATTTGATGTTGTTTCTCTCTTTTTTTTCGTTATAGTACTAATCGTCACTTCATATACACAGAACACAGTGAAGTGAAGCAAACACTGTTTTATTGTTGCCATGATGCAATGGGAGTGTAAATCTGTTTTTATATGTTCTCAATTACATTTTATTCTTTTATTCAATTCCATTTTTCCGTTTTAAAATTTTCTGAACTCTATGTTACAGTATTTTACACTTATTTTATCTGGAAAAAAAAGGTGTCTTAAAATGTGATTTAAAGCTTCCATAGAACGGAAGTACCAATGAATGCTGTGTTTTGGTGTGTTATCTTCGGCATTACCTCGTTTATGAAGCCCTGAAGGTTCTAAACAAACAGTTCGGCCACTGCTGAGAACGCTGTGTATTGTAATCTCAGGCTCAGCGAGATCTCTGAAAAAACCCCGTCCGGTTACGTAAACTGCATTTCTCCTGAAAAGTGGATCCTCCTGCTCCGGGCACTAGTCCGGGCACATTCGGTTGCGTACATTGAACCGCAGAAGAAGAAGAACATCTGTTGTGGAGGTGTTTCACGAGCGACAGTGTCTTCTGACTCTGGGTCTGACTCCGGGTCAAAGTCATAAAAGGAACTGTGGCGGGAAGTCGTGATAACGTTAAAACAATGTTTTGATAATGAGTAGCAGTGCATCCACCGTTCCAGAGGGGGAGCTGCGCTCTTTGCATTTTTCAATCAGGCATGGGGTGAAGTTAGATGCAGGAGAAGGTGTAGTTTCTGTTTAAAACCACACTGGTCAGAGCGTCCAAAGTTGCTAAATACTGTAAATATACAGTAGATGAAGGATGAGATGAGCAGAAATCTTTGTGGGAAGATGTGTTAAAGAAAAGATTGAATTGAAACAGTTTGCAAACAACCAGTGAAATGCCCCCACTGGGTTAATCAAAGATGCTTCTGTAGCCCCTCCCGGCTGGGTGTCAGTCATCTAACATGTGCACACACACCCATGTACCATATTATGTGTCTGTTTGGATCCACTAATGAAGCTGTCTTTGTCCCAATGTCACAAGATTTTCGGCTTCTCCAGCACCGAAACGAGGCCCACCACGCTGAGCTTGAGGTTTTGAAGCGCTCGTTTCAGAAGCTTGCAGCAGACTCACCTCCCACTGAACAGACATTCTGGCAAAAGACGCACAGACACACGATCTGAGCAGCTCCCTTTGTGGTGTAGCTCAACTCATGGAGTTAGAAGCTCACTGCTCACTTAGATCCTACACCCAACCAGGCCTGTCATGTGCTGAACTGCAGACAATCCCTCTAATGAGAAGTTGCCTGTTATAGTTACTTGGCTTGTTTGCTCGGTTTCTACCTCTGCAGACACCTCTGCTATCTTTCTCTGTCCCTTTAATATTCAGAGCAGTTTGGAGAAATTTGATGTTATTGTTACGCGTGTCTGCCAGCCATCAATTACTGCCGTTATTTTACACGTGCAGATTTTAAGCTAACTATTTGCAGGAGGTGATAAATGGTCACATTCATCAACACACCCACACTCCCACACATGGTGTTGTACACTTCTTCATGCTATCGCACTCACAATATCAGCCCCTGTATTATAGTCATTGATCATTAAATGTTCCCTTACAAATGAGGAGAGAATAGCATGCCAATTAATCTTCATCGAACCCCCACTGCGCTTATGGCACCCATCCCAGTATGTTGCTGGTGCTTTACTAAATCTTGCACTGGTGCAGCCTTATTTGCAGCCTTTTTTTTCACAACCCCAGTCCAACCGAGGGATTTTCTGCACAGAGTTTAAATTTTCTCCTGATATGCAAGTTGGTTTTCTCCAGGTTCTCGGGTTTTCTCCAACAGCTTCAATGGATGCTGTAAAGGGACACACTATGGGACTCTAGCACGTTTGATTGCGTGTTGGTACTCTAGTTTCCTCCCACAGTCCCAAATTGGACACTCTAAATTGACTGTAGATGTGAATGTGAGAGTGCGTTTTTGTGCGTTTGCCTGCGATGGACTGGCAACCCTATCCACAGTGTACCCCACCTTTCACCCCATGTCAGCTGGGATTGGCTCCTGTGGCCCGTGTGACCCTCATGCGGAGGATAAAGTGGTACAAAATGAATGGATGAACTGTTACACCAGACCAGGACAGTGGAAATCGAAGTCTTGGGCAGTGATTCAGTCATAAAGACCTGGAATATTTCCTTGTGGTTTTTAACAGTCTTCCCCATGAGTTCACACAGTGCTGAATCAGTCTGAACATTGCCTGTGGTACATACAGCTCCCCCGCCTCCTTCCTCACTTCTCCTTTTAACAAAATGAAGCTATCATAAGGAGAAAAAAAGAAGACAAGATTGCCATTTTGTTCCTGGATTTAATTGCATATTAAAGACCAAAAAGTGGGTCCAGCAGATGAAAATGTTACTACTTTGTCACTTTCCTCTCCGAAAGAAAGGATTCACTATTAGCCTCACGTCGCGGCCTTCAGAGCAAATGACTGTTTGAAGGCAGCGGGGGGCCCGCCGCCATATGGCACGAGACAGCGACAGAATTGAACAAACAGAGGAGATTTGCGAAAACAAAGCAGCAGGAGTGCGTCATTAGACAGCAGTTGTCCACGAGAGCGACTGCCATTCAGAGAGGCAGAGGGGTCACATAGAGAGTTACAAAGTGTGAGGATTAGTGCGAGCGCTGCCATGGTTCATTCTTTACACCGCTCGGTCCCCTCCAGCTACAGAGCAGTGGCAGGCAGCAGATATACTGTAGCTATAGCTAAAACATTTTCTCACCATTATTCTGGAGTGAACTTTAGTGTACAACATGTACTCCTTAGAATGATAGTGTGATATAGGTGTTTAAATCTCCATAAGGATAATCTCTTATACGAGTTACTTTTTCCTCCATGAGGTCACAGGTGAAGGTTAAATTCAGGTCTTTAGTGCCAGGGATCTAATGAGCATCTAGTCTGGTCAGGGTTAGGGCATCAGTCTAGAGAAAAGAAGTTTAAGATTTTAACACAAAATTACATCACAATATCGTAGGTAAAGATGATACCAACTGCACATGTGAGATGGTACCACTCAAGTGACATACATGGCATTATTGGCAATGGAAAAGATACATACTGTATATGCACTTACAGGTAAAATAATTATCCCTCAGGGCTAATATTAAATTAGAAATTATACCTTGCGGTACATGTAATGTACCCATATTTCTGACAGTGATGATGTCAGTGTGTGTAGCATTCTATATGTAAGAATGTGTGTGTGCGTGCGTGCGTGTGTGTGTATGTGTGTGTGTTTACTGCTTACAGAAAGCTTTAATGGTGTTTGATCAGGAACAGATTGCCTATAGGTTCCACCGCATCAACTTAAAGTATGTAGGTCAGTATAAGGAGTTTGACTGTTTCAGTTCACTGTTCAAAACTCCAACATATCCTCCCCCAAATACTATAGCTAATTTTAAATCATCACTTGCCACTGATGTATCTGGGTTAGGGTGTCGCACCTTCCCACGTCCTCAAGGATTTATATCAGCCTGCAAAAAATGCATCTGGAGCCTAATAAACCATAATGTGGCCACAGCCTGGAGCACATTAGCTCAGTCCTATCAATACATTTGCATCGCTACCAATGTCAGATCCGCTCAAGTGTAGTCGTTGTTGTTGGGTTTCTTTGTGTCTGATTGTTTGTTCTTTATTTATTCCTCCTGTGAAGGAAATTGGCTAAGAAGCGCAAGGAGACACTGAACAGCACTCGCCAGGAAATGACGGTAATGGTTAACTCCATGGACAAGAGCTACACGGAGCAGGGCACCAACTGTGACGAGGCACTGTCCTTCATGGACACGCACAACCACACGCTGACCACGCGCAGTGAGTGTGCACTCACGCTTAATGCCCGCAGCGAATGCGCCCTCACTCTCAATGGTCGAGGTAAGATGCCGGGCCACCAGCGGTCCCTCCCGCCCGTGTGACACATTCTTATATTTGTATCCAGTGTAACACTCGCATTGACTTCCATTCGCTTGGGAATGCCTTAATCTTCACTGCATGCCTAACCCTTAACCCAAACCTAATTCTAACCCTAAAGCCCTTTAAAGTTGTGAGGACCAGACAAAATGTCCTCACACACACACACACAGTCTGGTTTCCATGACTTCAGGGGACATTGCATTGATTTAGATTCATTTCCTGGAGACTTACTCAAACTTTATCGTACTACTGGCCTAACCTTAACCTCATCCCAACCATACAACATGTGCTGACCTTAAAATGTAATAATTGCCATTATGTAGACTTGATCTTTGTCCCCATAATGTGACGGTCTGGATGATACCTGGAACATACATAACAATCCTATTTGTTTTTACTTTTGCTCTACATATAACCTCTAAATTTTCAACAATAAAAAAAGTTTTTATTCAATGCATGCTTTGTTCTTTTTATACTAAGTAGATGCATAAATTAGTCAGGAGACAGGAGTCTTCCAAACAGTTGAAGAACAACACATTTGACAGAAAAGGCCCTTTTTAATTCAGTAGAAAGCTCTCAAGGGTTTGTTTTACCCTTCACTTTCTACTCTTTTTTTTAAATACATTTCTGTTAAATGAGATTAAAATAAAGTTGCATCTGAAAAATGTATTATTCTTTAACTATGATTGATTGACTGCCTGAAGTACCACTTATCGGACTGAAGAGAGTTTTGTATTGTGATCAATGATGTATGACATTAAAAATAAAAACTTCGACTTCGAAGCTCGATCGATAAACACGAACACCAGTAGAAACCCTGGTCTGTGCATATGTTGTGATGATTTTTTTCTCCATCTCAGGTTAAACCTAAAACTTAATTGACAGCTCAGCTAAATCTGCCCCCAGGGTTTGACCTGGTATAATCCCAGGCAAAAACCATCAGATTAAAACTCCACAGCAGCTTGAGTCTCGTCTCTGCACCCGTGCAGAGGATGATGCTCTGACCTTGATTAACTGTCTGTAAGTGTGGATGCTCAAATCTGTCTGCCAGTGTAAACGATTGAAATGCATGACTTCTTATTTTGTCTGTCAGCATTAGGTCCTCAGTACCTTTTCTTCTGACCTCTGTCACACACCACCTTGTGACCTTAAATGTGACTGTCAATAGTGTCATTTTGCGTCAGGATGTTATGGTTGATTATAAACGGCAGTGAGAATGTACTGCATTTCTTTATCGCCTCTATTTACTCTTGTTAAATTAATTTGTATCAAATACAGTTAGGTTATAATTATTTTTCTTATATTTCCTTATAATCCAATCCATCTAGAACAATCCTTTGATTATATTGTGTTTTTTTTTTTTGTATTTTCTTCTCTCAATTTGCCATAACATCAGTCTTAATATCTTCTGTCGATGGAAAGTCAGGGAAATATGATACTCAAACCCATCAGCCTAATTTAGGATTGTTTATGCTGGTCACTGTTGACGATCTTTACAAAGAAACAGATTGATTTGCTTCAGTTTCTTTGTTGAACATTTTTGACTTCAGGCTGTTTCAATTGGCATCTTTAAAGCCACTCACTTATTGCCTCTACCAAGGAGGTTTGTTTTTGTCTGTCTGTTTTTCTGGATTTAGGCTGCGTAACTCAACAAATGTAAAGGATTTGGATCAAATCTTAAGGATGTAGGTTATGGCCCAAGAACGAAATTATTAGATTTTGTTGATTGTTGATATTTTGTGTGGACTATGGCCACATGGTTGGTGTAGTGGTTAGCACTCTTACCCTCTTATGCAGGATAAAGCAGTAGAAAAATGAATGAATGAATAAAGGTTACTTCTGAATACCTACAGCATTGTTGATGCAGATTGTCGTTCTCTTTTTCACCTGCAGCTGGATCCTCACCCTCCTCCCTCACGTTGCCTAAAGCCAATACTCTCAGTACATCCATCCCCACCAACGCCTACTACCCAGGTAAACACACACTGTATATCCTCCACTCTTATCTTCTATCCTCTATGTCAACAGAGAAGTGCTCACCACAGGGACATGTGATGCTGAATAAAACCAGAAAAGTGTAAAATCCAGTCCTGCAAAACTAAGCAGGACACATTAATAAGATATTTTCCAACAGTTATTAATTAGTTTTATGGAAACTAAAGTGTTGATGAGTTTCCCCGATAGTTCATGTGTGCTTTATAAATTAGTCAACAATTTCACAAATGAGAAGGTAGATAAATTGACTGTAGATGGGTTCACGCACACACACACACACACACACACACACACACACACACACACACACACACGCACACACACCCTGATTCATCTCTGCTCATAACAAAGTGTTTCATATCAGTTTACCCAGTTGGAATTTAGCTGATGGTTTCAATTTCCCTACATAATATCCCTTAATTGTATGTCTTATGTTATCACATCACAGCTCATTGATTAGATGGAGTAAAGGGCAGAGACAGTTATAATCAACTCAACTTGCTGTATAATTAGCTTTTTCCCAGAAAATATGAGTTTCTTGTCATGCAGTTTGGCGTGAAAAGCAAAAGAAAACTGTTGTTGCTGCTGGTTGTTGTGGACTTATCTTTGCTTCTTTATTCACTGCGACTCTCTTTCCTCCTCCGACCTCTGCGCTTGTTATGGGGGGTATGAGCAGATCCCTTTGTGCCAACCGCCATCTTAGGTGAGACACATATTCCTTTTCCCATTACTGTTGATTAATATTATTATTGTTTATTGTAATTTTAAAGAAAATGACAGTACGTTAACATTCATATGACTTAACTGTGAGGACAAAAAGAAGCACATATACTTTTTTTTTCCCCATTGTCTAGTTTTGTTTTGGCTCTTCTACAAAAGATGGCTTCCTCACCTTCATACCTGACTGCTGCTTCCCTCCCTACCACCCTCCTTCCTTCCCTTCCCCCTCATCCCTCCTCTCCCCTTCCCCCTCGTCAAAACGAGAGGCTAAGGCTGGCTTCACTCCATCCCATCCGCATTACGTGTGTCGTGCGTGTGATGTCACATATGTGTTTGACCTCTCATATGCATGGACAGACATGTGGACTGGATGTAAGGGAGGGCGGGGGAATGTCACGGGCCGGGGGGTGGGAGGGGTGGGGGGGGTATGAGGTGCCCCGTACCGAGGCTACAGTGTGCTAAAGTCATAGCTACAGCGCTGAGACGTGGAACACGGGGGATCAGTGTGAGCGGCAGACAGAAGAGCAGTCTGTCTCAGCCCAAACCCAAAAAATATTCCCCCCCCCCCACCCACAAAAAAAGGGTTGCCTTTGGTCTGAACATGCAAAGTCTAGCATTTGCACTGCCCTCCCTTCCCACCCTCCCCTCTCTCCTCACAACACATTCAACCCCCTCCCTCCCTCCAACACAACAACCTTTTCTATTATTCTTTTTAATGTTGCTCCCCCTGCCTTTGGCTAACTGCTAGTGACCTACTTGTTGTTTTGTTTTTGGTTTTTCCGGTGTTTACTCATCCTGCTCCGTGATAAAATGGAATAATACAAAAAGCGTTTTGTTCTTCTGTTAATTATTACTGGCCTCTGTGGAAAACACAACTCAAAGTGTAGCTTCTTATAGAGCAGATGCTTTTCGAAAAAGCAGAGCACTTTATGTAGCTACTAAGTAGGGCGCTGGAAGTGTAATAGTTTAATACTCAATGGCAGGGGAAAAAAAAGTCACAACAGAGCTCCTGTAGCTGACTCCACACAACCAAGGTAACGCCCTCTGACAGGAAAAAAGGCTTTTCACCTCTATAGGCTTATATACTACACATAACAACAAAAAAATCAACAACTAAATCAATATGTCTGACAATTCGACACTTCAACAGCAATATTCAATTTTTGTCCATTTTACATCCGTCCTTCCCAAACGTTATCTCCATAACTAACCTACATATCTCTATGCGTCGTTCCATTAAGTGGGAATATTACACCTCGCTGTTGCCGATGATGAGAGAGATCGATGACAAGCGGCATTTTCAATATTTACGTATATGTCAGCTGCGACGTTTGGCAACTTGCTTCATCGGATAGCCTCTGGAATCGAATGTGCCACGTCCCACAGGACACCAGTGAGAGAAGCAGAGTGCCTGGCAGGCCAGTTTTAAATGCCCATAGAGATGCTTCTTTCTCCTTTTCCCTTACTGACTGCCCTCGCGATTTCCGGTTGCATTGCTCCATTTCGTGAGGCACACAGTGACGGACAGATGTACGCAAAGGCTCCGTCTGTCTGCTGTAGACTGGCGAAAGTGAATGTTTGTCACAAAACCAGATTGTGTCCATTTGTTTCCCTCCAGGCTCTTGTAAACTCTCAGTGAGCCTCTGGAGTAATGAAGGAAATTAATCAGGAAGTTGAAGATGTGAAGATGTAAAAGGATCAAATATATTTAGTCGGTCACGTTTTGTAATTGTATTGGTCGATCTCCTTGGGTTTAAAGTGACAGGGTGAGTCCAGCAACAGTCCCCTTCATTTTTGCTGCATCTCAGAGCTGCCACCATGGCAGTTCATAGAAACCAAGTTATGTGATGTCCAGAGCTCAATAAACAAACTCAAACTTCAGCTTCAACACAAACACCATAACTCAGGGCCACGGCAATATCACACAACTCGAAGCAGCATCTTTCATCATCGCTGTCATGACAGCTGCTTATGCTAGTCCCACATTTAATGAAGCGTGAAACAATTAACATGAAATTGCGGCAGGCAGAAAAAGGTTACATGCCCTCAGTTGTGACACATCCAGTCACAGCATTGTCTCATTAGATGAGGTTAATGATCAAAACCCGATTCCATCGTACAGATTTGATATTGTGTTTGATTTCATTGCTCATTCCCTTAAAAAACAACAAAAAAAAAACCGTTATAAATACAGGCGATCACCACGAGCACATGCAAATATAATTATAGCAATTACAGGAATAAATTCAAAATGTCAGAATACTTAAAAATAATCAGCATTTTTAAAAGTTGCAGCTTGTTCCAGTATTTCACCATTACTTCCTCCCCGAAATCCATGACTTTACTTGTTTTGTTCTTTTACTTTTGTCTTGCACTGTTGAAATTAGCCCCATCCATCCACTTGACATCCCCTCCCCCCCCCCCACCCCCCCTTATTCATAGGCACTTTGGACTGAGGAGGCATGATCTTGCCCTGTAGCGTTAGCTCTAAAATAGTCTACTGTAACAGGTTCTCATGCTGTATTGTTGCTTACCCCCTCTCTCTCTTCTCCTCTCTCTTCTCTTTACATACATAACCTCTTATGTATCTGCTATCTAAAAAGTGCCCATTAATGGTAAGTTTTCCCATGTGGGCCCTGGGCTGGGGGAAGGAGGTGGTGTTTACTCAGAGAAGCAGCGACAGGCTGCTCCTGACATGGACATTACAACATTTATTTATTTCTTGCATGACCAGTGGACATGTTAGCATTTCACCACCCTCCGTACACCAAGCCACCATTAGCCAAGCATGGTAAAAGTGTGTACAGTGCCCCATGGCAGCATCACCCCATGCATTCTCCTCCCATCTCTGCTTCCCTCCTGGGATTAAAAAAAAAATATATAAATATATTATTTCTTTTTAGGGTTTCTCTCCTTTATTTCAGTTTTTTGGGGGAAGAATGGGTGGTGGGGTTTGATACCATGCTGTGTCTTTGTGATGCTTCTGATGGTGCCTGTTGCAAACATGCTCACTGTGGCCCACTGCACCCACCCCCCTCACATCCTCCTCCTCCTCCATGTCTCTGGACATACCCTCCATCGTCTGCTGGCTCCCCCCACCCAAAAGCATCTGTGCCTCATGTCTGCCCACTGACTGGATTTACAGTATGGAAGAGCTGGAATGGAATCTGACTCGCAGTCCGAACCAGCGTATACTGTAAACTGTACTGGCAGTGAGAGGGAAAAAATTTAAACGTCTTATTTTACAGCATCTTCATGTGGATTTTTTTTTAACGATTACTAATATTTAGGGCCACTGATGCATTTTATTCTGACAGTAGCCGTATTAAATACTTGAGCTTTAAATGTTTCACTTGTGTTTTAATGGCTATAAGCTTGTTGTACACGACAGTAGGCTTATGATATTATAGCCACTCTTTGAGACAGATGGACCCGAACCTTCTCACCACATGACTCATCCTATTACTCAATGATGTTGTGTTGTTATGACCATCCATAACAAACAGTTTACTAGCTGAGAGTTGTTTGTCAATCTGGAGAGTGGTGACATAATGCTAACCAGTAAATGAGATAATGTGCCATCTGTCAATGGGAGCGGCCTTAAGTGAGATGTCAAGTCACATAAGGTTTAAAAACACCTTATCTGAGAGTTTTTTTCCTGACAATAATTTTATAAAACATAATTTACTGACACAAGCATTATGTCACCCATATGCTGTATCGTCTATTAATAATTGACATGAGATTGTCTCCTGACCTGCCCATGGCCTGTCTGTGTTTGTGTCCCACAGATGAGAGCCAGAACATGGGCAGTGACACGAGTAGCCTGGTGCAGTCCCACACTCACTCTCTCAGGAAGCGTGAGCCGGTGGACGTTCCCTACCAGACCGGTCAGCTACACCCGGCCATTCGCGTTGCCGACCTCCTTCAGCACATCACACAGATGAAGTGTGCCGAGGGCTACGGCTTCAAGGAGGAGTACGAGGTAGGACGGGATCCCAGATTCCAGCTGTCATCTCACCTCACCGCTGTAATAAAACAGCGAAACTTCATCTGTGTCTCCTTCTCTTTGTCTGTATGTCTGTCTGTCTCTCATTTGCACTGCACAGCACAACTGTTTTGTTTCTCCCCAGATGCTCTTTTATGATAAATTGTTAATGTACTCCCCCCCCGTCTCAGTGTGTTTACGGTGTGATTCGTTTTGTTGTTCATCTGTTCCATGTTGTTTTCAGCGACTGTGCACCCCCCCCCCCCCCCCCCCCGCGTCCCCTTTGGAGAGTCATGTAAAATTCCACAAAACGAAAAAAAGGTCCTCCAAAAAAATGTGTGTGGAACAGCTCTAACTATGCATTACCTCATGATGTCCCCCCTCCTTTATCCAGCCTGCCACTCTCTCAAGACTGTTGTCACACACAATAGCTCCCGTAATGTGACACCATACCTCTCGCTGACACCAAAACAAAGCACCCCCCCCCCCCCGAAGACCATTCCTTTCATTTCCTCTCATTAGTGCAGGAGGCTGGTGGCAGGGCTTGGCGGCTCTCCAGCCTCTTCACCTCTTCCCCCAACATCACACCAGACAGCCTCATCCCAACCTTATGCCAGGTTGGGATGATTATTTTTATTAATTTTATTTTAATTTCCAATGTATAATCACTCTATATCTCCTTTCACTGACTGTGCCACATATGCCACTTGCACCTTCTTTCTTTACTCTCTCTCTCTCTCCATCCTCTCAGCTTGTTGCTCATTGTCTTCCCTTGCAAGTTCCTTATCTACACCTCCCCCGTTCCTTATCCACTTCCCTTCTCTGCTCTTCATCTAATCCTCCCTGCTTAGTTTTACAATGCGTGAGCCAGATTTATCAGTAATTAACCCCCCACCCCCACCCCCACTCATGACTACAGTTAAATAATGCAGCATCCCGTCGCTACCTGCACCATCGGATCGTTGAAAGAGAGTGCTTTGGGCCGCCCTCTGGGTCCAATCCATTATGGATACAGGTGTTTTGGGTTCATGCAGCTGGCATCGTGCAAACGCTTAACAGTCAGTCGAGAGGAAGCAATGCCACGCCGAAATATCGGTCCCACGTCCCCTTTTATCACTTAGCTGTCCAACGAAATAGCCTGTGAGACACTCGGACCTGTGTAATGGAGCTTATTCTCTCTCGGCTAAAGCCATTCATTTGTTGTGTTCTCACTGTCCTCTCTACATCAATCTGTCTTAAGGTCAATGCCCCTTTTTTAAGTTTATTCTTGATGATGAAGACTTGGATAAGCCTCGTTCACCTCTAAACCTGTTGACTTACACTGTACTATATCTCTCTTTGACCCATGCTTCTTGTTATTCTGTACGTTAACTTTGGATCAGATAAATGAGGTAAGCCTATACTTTTGGTTATTTGTGAGTTTTTTTAAACTTGTAGAGATGATATCACAAACCTGACAGACTGATGGTGCTTGTTGGCTGTTTTTTAATGCCCCATATGACCTCATCTGAAAAGGACATCTTCCAACACAAGCTTTGCAAAGTTGCCAAAATATGACATTAAACAGATGTTTAGATTTAAGATACTCAGTATTGGAGTCTGTCTGCAACATGGTCAAAATCACTGGATTGGATATCAGACAGATAAAAATGTCAAGTCAATTTCTGACACTGTACTACATTTGTTTATTAACACAAATAAAAAATTGAGACTTGGGTCAATAAATGTTTTAATACCAAATTTATAATTTACACGAAATAGATATGACCAGTAATTGGAAAAAAAAAAGGCCCAGTCCGAGCATGCAAACTTTGCAAAAGCTTTATAAAGCCATGTTTGACGTAAACTAACCAACAGTTTGAGTGAGTAAAACCTGGAGCAGGAAACAACTTTCATGTGCATCAATCAAAAACTTGTCATTGTGTTTCATTTGTTTCGTGTAAATCAAAAACAACCTCTTTTTTATTAATCCACAAGTCTTTGAATGAATCTCCTTTACTCACACAATGAGCAGTCTTTCTGCTACATCCTCTATTTTTTATTTTATGTTGACATTTTTACCCTGCCGTCTTTTATAGGTTAAGTCCTCTATTATTGCTATCTGTAGATTTTCCTATAGTGATTTTTATGTAGAGAAGATGATGTGCAGTGCAAACGCAAATTAAAAGCATGCTGACCAGTGGGAATTGTTTAAAGATGATGAAAGACAGATACACTGAGGTAAAATGCATAAAATACATGTGGAGCCATCCTTTGTTTTTCCATCACTGTCTTGTCAATTTGCAGGTAACCAATTATTCCCAGTGTGGGTGTATAGCCTTTAAATTTCAAACTGTCATCTATGTGTTTTTTTTCTTTTTCTCATGCAATCTACTGCATCACTATATAATTAGCCTTTAACAAAACAGCTGGAAGGCTGAGTGTGTAGGATCTGAGACAACCAAGGTCATTCGGGTCAGACTAGAATGATTATAAAGTTGCCAGGTAACTTTCAGAATGAAGATTATTCATCTCCAGATGCTTAATATTAGACTTCACCCCTCAGAGAGAATGATCGACATTGGCCTGTGCATGTATTCAACTGCCACAGGGAGGAGAGACTTGTATAATGCATCTCTAAGACATGCTTCCATCTTCAGTGGAAGGATGGGACTTATTTTTAGCATATTAATGCTGTTTCTCAGAGAAATTGCTAATCCAAAGGATTTAATATAGGAATATGTCCTTGTGAAGTGTCTGAAAGGCCTTTATTTTGAGACAAATGGACTCCTGCCTGACATAGGGCTGAGATGAATGGAACCATCAAGTCACAAGAGAAGTGATGATTGAAGACGGAGTATACAGAAAAATAAATAAATAAATGAAAAAAAAGTCTGCAAACAATCTGGTTTGACCTTCACTAAAACCTCTCAAAGTCTTAATGGCCCGCATTCTTTATGTCTAAGCTGACTTTTCAAATGTGCATTAGCTAACTATTGAAAAGACAGAACAATAACATGTTTTGTCCAGACCTAGTGTACTTGGAGCCAACCCCCACCCGCCCCTGCTGAACGGCAGTGGACTGGCAGTGGAGATGTATTTTCATAATTTGGCTTAATTGTGCCCAGTGTGCCATCAGAATGGAAATCTCCCCCGCGAGAGATGATAAATATTTCATGAGCGTAATCTGAGCTGAGCAGTTCTGATCTGCAGACGATGAGCTGGATTTATTTTATTTTTTTCTTCCTTTTCCCCCGCAAAACAAGCTGATTGAGTTTGTAGAGATGAGGCAGACTGACAGCTCACTGCAGTGGTTCTGCCCTGGCGGAGTGTCACAGGGGAAAGGTTTGAGCGTGACTCCCGCTGCCTCCGCCCTAATGGCACTTGCTGTTTGACACAACCTCACCAGATCCAGCGTCCTCCCTCTGTTTCATGTCCAATAATGATGTGAATATATCTGTGTCTTCCTTGCTCTTACAATGCCCCCCCCCCCTTTATGAAGCTGAAAGAGGAAAGACTGTGTTCTTTAGTCTGTTATCATTTACAGTTTGACAGTACAACATTTCATCTCCCTCTTCTCTGTCCTCTCTTTTTTTCTCTTTTCAGAGCTTTTTTGAAGGACAGTCTGCACCATGGGACTCTGCCAAGAAGGATGAGAACCGCATGAAGAACCGATATGGGAATATTATTGCATGTGTGTACAAAGCACCTCCTCAGTGCTCATGAATTTTTGTGTGCCATCCCCATTCTTCTGGCTGATTTATTGGCCAGTCCTGTGACTCTGGATAACTATAAGCTGCTCAAACAGAGTTTTATTATCAGCCAACAAGAGCAGCTTTGACCTTTACAATCCACTTTCATATTCATCTTCCTGCAGGGTGTTTTAGGTTATGAGAAATAAGCCGTGCAGCATATGGCACAAAACATGGAGCCTCTGCAGTGTCTAAGATGTAAACGTATTATTTCACTGTATTATTTTAGTACATAGCCATTACTTATTCTTATTGCATATCCTATGTTTTGCTGAGCTTGAATGCAAATTAGGCAATTAATGCTGAAATGTCATTTTGACACGCTCTGAACTTAAATATGTGCTGTAAAACTTTCAAGATCGTCTTTTGGAGATTGCCTCACTACTGATGTACTTTAAAGGTACATTACATAAACTTAGCATGAAGTAATGAGTTGTGAATATGGTATGTGCTCAATTAGCTATGTCTGTAATGGTGTTGGGGTTTATTTTAATGCATATGCATTATGCTCACATTTGAATTTAATTCAGGTCAAATCTTCAAGTGTTGAACTGAAAGAAGCATCATTTACATAAAATCATAAAAACAAAAACTGATGTTAGTATTAGACTGAAAAAAAAAATGGTGTGAAAATTGGAAATACAATTAGTTAATTGAAAACACCCTAATCAATAAAGTGCATTCAAACTAAATTTGGCAGGTATGTCTGCATGGGAACGTAGTGATTTGTCACACGACTGCAACCATTTCTCAGCCATGTTGCATTCCTACAGCTCCACTTTGTGCCACAGATAAATGCCCATGTTATCCATTGTCCAGTTGTGTGTCACCACTTCAACTCTAACTGTCTGTCCCTTCATCCCTCTCCTGATCCCCTTGTAAATATGACTAATTTGGTGCTTCCTCTGTGCCTCTGTTCTAGATGATCACTCCCGTGTCAGGCTGCAGGCCCTGGAGGGGGAACAGAGCTCCGATTACATTAATGCAAATTACGTTGATGTAAGTACACACACCGACTGTGCCATCAATGCAAAGGTCACCGTGCTTCCTCCCAGGGAGGGAGAGGGCGCTGGTGCCACCATCGCAGGGAGCCTTAGGGACAAAGCATCCCCTGCTGCCTGCCCATCACACACACACACATAAAAAAACACATTCATACACATGCACAGTGCATTTATATTCAACTTTAAAGGGACTGCTGCTTCATGGCTGCATCATTGGATGCATTAAGAGGAATAAAGATCAGAGAATGACTGTGTGGGGTGAGAGGAAAGAGACACCAGGGAAACTGAGGTTAGCGTTTTGGACTTTGCTCTGAAAAACAGCATTGACACATTTAGAACCAAAAATGAAAGGGAGGCAGAAGTAGCTTGTGGATGATTAATTATAATGTTCATGTAATAATGTTGGATAAGAACAATATTTTACCCTTGAAAATCACAGTGAGAAACACAGCTCTTAAAATCATTCACTCCACACATGTTATTCATCTGTTAAATGAGTTGAACACGATACAAAATGTTAACTAATTTGAAGTTTGGTTTATTAATGCAAAATAAATGAGTAACCATACACATACTTTAACTAAAAACAAATTAATCAATTAAAAAATGGACATAGTCTTCTTACTTAAATGCCTATAAAGTGGGACAGAAGTAGCAGTTAGCCACAAGGGAGCAACTGTTGGTTGCAAGAACTCTCAAGAAACTCAAGAAAATGAGCCGACTTCTTTCAAGCTTATGAAGCCAGTGTTATTCTGAGGAGTTAATGGTCTCAATCACTAGTTCCAGGTCTCAAATAGATCATTATGTCATTAATTTATTCATTGCCTACCGCTTTATCCCCCACATGAGGAGAGCTGACATAGGGCAAAAGGCAGTGCCCGATGTCTGGATGTTTTTGGACTGTGGGAGGAAACAGGAGAAAACCCACACACGGGGAGAGACTGTCAGAAGCCCATGTCTTTTTTTAGTTCATCATGTCAATTTAGAAAATTATGTTCCCATTTAGAATAAAGCTAATGACAAAATGTGGCCCATTTGTGTGGACAACAGTGTGATAGCAAATGTCTGTGGCTACATTCACTCAGAATAGAGTTTGGGCCAAATATTTGGTTATGGCAAAAACAGCGGTTGTCATAATTTTAGTCGCAGTTAGTCGAAACTGCTTGTTTCGCCAAAGACTAAGTATGACTAACCCCCCCCCCTCCTTTCTGAGATGTTCTTCTGCACAAAAGCAAATATAGCAAACAGCGGCCATTTAAAGCATTTGAACAAACATCCCACCTTGTGGACGACATGGCGATTTATTATGCCATAATTAGATGGCAACGTTGCCTTACAGCAAGAAGGTCACCAGTTTGAATCACAGTTCGACCTTTCTCTGTGGAACTGCATGTTCTCCCTGTTTGCACATGGGTTTTCTTCGGGTTCTCTTGTTTTCTCCCACAGTCCAAAAACATGCAGCGTTTAATTGGACACTCAAATGGAACGGAGTTTTTTTTGCCTTTCCATTTGGGATAGTGCCAAGTATCCAGTGTCTGTCAGTGGAAGAGTCTTGAGCATGATGTCCAACGCAAGAATCAAACCAAACAAAGCTGAGCTCTGTAGATCAGTTAAAAAAAATTACAAATGTGTATTGTTTGTATTGTAGTGACACAACTGCCGAACGCTGGATGTCATGAGCCCGAATTACAACTCGTTCAGACGTATTTCAGTTCAGTGACTCTGTCAGAATGGAGTCTGTGCTCTGGTCATGAAGGAAGTACTGAATGATTTGTTGAACAAATCTTTTTTTAATTCAAGTCAGTTTTGTGCAGCTGTGCTATGGTGACCCTGTCCACTTTGAGGAGGTACTATGACGTAATGGAAAACAATGTGCCTGATACCAAACCGAGTAGAGTCGAGATGAGTACAGGCGAGTCGTGCTAGAACTGTATGAGGCCAAAGTGTAATTCATAGACCTTCGGTTTGAGTGCGACAGTGACTAGTAGCTTGTCTCCGTATATTGAACCTGTGATGGTCCCAGGCAGCTGACATTTGCCTTATGTCAGCTGCCTCATAGAGGATAAAACAGTAACGACAACGAGTGAGTGAACCGAGCTCATCACATTTCTGCCGAAGCCAATCTGGAAAGATTGTAGCGCAGCGTTGGCGTCGCTCAGCTTCACGTCTGCACCAGTCTGCCGCCTTCTCCTCTGCTGGAAGAAACTCTTCAATATAATAGCGAATCAAAGTACATGCAACAGCGAATTGACTTTACAGTCATTTATTAACACTTCTTACCACAGGAGAGCACTTGGAGCACAGCTTTTACATGCACTCCAGTGACTTAGCATACCTATACGGTAAGTAAAAGTCATTAAAGAGTGGCGTGAGACATACCTCCCCTTAAAAACCTATCTAACTCACCTTACTCAGACAATATAGAACCTCCTGATCTGACCTGATTTGCTGTTAATAGCAGTGTTAGCCGCAGGATGTGACCAATCACAGCAGCTCATTGGCCTCTTTGAGCAGATGCTTCCACTCCATGTGTAATGGGCTGGTGATGTACCCGTCTCCCTAAGTGGTTTTCTGCTCGGGAGAGAACTCTCGCTCCGTCTCTCATCCTCTCTTCCCCTCCTCCCGCCCTTCTAATGTGGTAATTTGTAATCTCTTGTTACGCCTTCAAGCATAAATTCATAATGCAAGGTGTGCCACAGTAAATGCTGGGGTTCTAAATTATTTACCTTTCCCACTATTCAGTTTATGGTCCATTATGCTGCGAGAGGGGATGCTGCGGACGAGACTCTCACAATAGAGAGCACCCCATTATAAGATAAGAATATACGCATATTAAAAAGGGCCCTGATTGAAAAGGATTTCCACTGCTCCACCAGCTTCATTGGAAAAGTACTTAGTAGAAATGCAGGCAGATGGGTAATGATGTTTTTGCTCTTCAGAAAGCTTTTTAACCCATCTAAAAGCTTGTCCTGCCCAATAAAGTGTTATGCAGTCGAACATTCCCCACAGTGTTTGTTATTGTGCTCTATTATACTGCCGATTATTTCAGGTCATGTACGAGTAAGCAGAGCCAGTCAGGTTATGTTTCTCTCATCCTTATTATCCTTATCTTTACTGTCTTGCTGCTGTAACACTGCGGGACAAATACAGGACTATCTTATCTTATCTTATCTCATCTTCACAGCTGATTGAGTATTTTCATAAAGGAAATATAGTGTAAAGGCCACATTATACTTCTCCGACTGCGTATGCGTTATCCGACTGCGTCACCACGGAGACGCCTCGAGCCTTTATACTTCTGCGTCGTGGTGACGGACGCTCTGCAATTTCCCGCCCGATCAGTAGGGGTCGCTGCGCAAGGTTGTTGTGCTTCTGGCTACAGTGAGCAATGGTGTCCGAGAGAGAAAGACTGTTGTTGTTGAAACAGTGGACGTTTTCTTACTTTTCTGTGTGACGGAACGCAGTTTTAAGATCATTTGAGGCGAGAAATTGGCCATTTAGAGTCTAAACATGTGCTGTGTGTGTTAAGATATGACGTATTTATAGTTCGGCAGCGGCGTTATCGGCGGGTATCAGCCCCGTGTCTGTGGACGCTGGGTGCGCACTGTGAGCCGGCACAGAGCAGCTTCACTCGGCCTGTCCTGAGGACCAATCGCAACTCTGGCCGTCTCCGTTGTCCCTTGACGGAGTGACGGACACTTAAAAAATATTTCGTGCAGTCGGAGGCGACGCAGAGGCTCTTCGACAGGCTCTGCGTAACCTACGCAGAGCACTTTACGCAGAAGTATAAATTGGGCTTAATGGCCTCTTGTCTGCAGTGATCTCTCCCTGCACATAGAGCACGAAAGGTTTGTCTGGTTGTGTACTCTCCACTCAAGTGATTCACTGGCAAGATACAATTGTAATCAAGTACAAAAATCAACCCTGTCTCTGCATTTTTTTACCCACCCAAATACAGCCGATAACACACACATATACACTGGTTTTCACCTGAAAAAAAGTAGTTTAGGGGTTTTAGTTGTACAGTACGGGGCTAAGGGGCCCAGAAGGGGACATGAGAAGAAGAAAAAAACTTGAAATCTCGAGTTTCAAAGCCGAGATCTCGAGTTCCCAAAAAAATGTATGTTTTCCATAATTGTTTGAAATCTCAAGTTCGAAAGTCGAGATCTAGAGTTTCAAAAAAAAAAAAATGTTCTCATAATTGTTTGGAAATGCAAGGTCTCAACTTGCAAACTCAAGATTTCAAAGAAATCTTGAAAGACAAAATGTTTTTTTTGTTTGTTTTTTTTTCATATTTTTTGGGAAACTTGAGATCTCCACTTTGACTCGAGATTTCAAATGTTTTCGTCATTTTTTTTTTCTCGTATCACTTCGAGGGCTCCGTATAATTGCACCCTAATGTTAGTTAAAAACTTGGAAAAACCATGTAAAAGTCTGAGATGAACTGTCAGCAAAATCATCCATTCCCTGTTACCTATACATCACTTGATCAGTGTTTGTTGGGGGGGGGGGGGGCATGTATTACCAGAGTTCTGGCTCCTGATTGGATAAAATGTTGTGGGACACTGGAAAAAGTTCCTTTTAATAACTTTACTTGCAGACCTCTGTCACTTGGCAAATCACTGATGGTTGTTGCGATGTAGCTAGTTCACACAGATTTAACTGGTTTTATAACCTAAACAAATGCACTCATATTGATCCACTGGATCCACAGGACGTTGTGGAACTATGTAGAACTTTACCTGCACATTTTATGCTGATCTGTTAAGATAATAAGAAATACACATCTGAACTGGACCATAAACTGGGACTGTTTAAAAAGTGCTGCCAACTTTGTTTTCTGGATCAGAAGAAACTTGGTGTCTGTTTTGACATAATGAGATTATTTTTTACCTATGATTTCTTGAAAATGTGACCTCAGTGGATAGATTCTAGCCTAAATGTAATGGGAACCGACTAATCACAAACAAATTCAGACTGAATCATCAAGTTCTCCTTCAACAGAAGGAGAATCTTGCAGATAAACAGATAAGGTAACTGGAACACCTGCAGTAGGGACACAAAGCTTAGCCTTGCTTTTTGTAAATTCCAACCAAACATCCTCAGGCTGAATTAAGCCAGCATTTGGCCCTGGGGCAAAAATGAGCAAAAGGCACCGGCACTGATCCACCGCCTGTGGTTGTTCATGGTTACTCAATTTTATTGAGGAATATGCAAATTGCATTCACAGCATGCTACCAGTGTTTTTTAACTGTGGAGGTAACATGAGATCTCCCATGACCCTCTCAGAATGCTACACAGTCAATTTTGCAACAAACATCTATTCTAATAGTGACAAAATACACTCTGAAATGTAGTGTTAAGTTTAGCTGTTTTAGTGTTACTTTAATACTTACATGGTTACATTTGAAACCATTCCATCATGGACTTTGACTCATAATTTCAGTGTTGAGTCATAAACTGACTAAATTTTTACTCTATACGTGAAAAAACGTGAAATTGGATAAATTAAGAATTAAGTGTGAATAGTGCATTTGAAAAATGTACAGTATAGGTCCTGTATTTGATCTTAAATTCCTTATTTTGATTTATCATTTAAGTCAGGACACTTTATTTGATAATGTATTTGTTGATATTTCAATAAATAAATAAATGAATGAAGGAATGAATGAATGAATAAAATAGCCACAAAACAAGTTGCATTCAGATCCTCACCTCAGTAATCTGGCCTCATGCTTCTCTATGACTTGCATGAGCTACAGCATGAAGATGTTACTCGTTGAGCTGAACCTTGTCTTGTCAGTGAAGCTAATAAAGACGGCACTTACTCTTTATTTTCTTTCGGATGCATTTGCCAACGCAAATGAGTAAATGCATTTTCCTGGTGATGGAGCTGGAGCCCATCAGATTTGCCAAAGTAGATCGCTGTAATGATATTCAGCCTGCAAAATACAGATTCATGCCTGCAGGCAAGAAACACTTAACACTGCATATTTTAGATGTTCAACATCCCACTGTTACTGGAAAGACTTAATGTAAATGATGATTGTAATAAGCACTGAAGCAAAGAAAAAAAACATATATACACATACAACAAACAGCATATTTTCAGCCCCTGTTTGGAGATTTACACCTGGAAACAAAGCCTGCGATTAATAATTTCAACATGGACATTTCTGCATTTATATTTTTGTTGAAGGGAAAGAACTCTTATGTACCTAATAATAACATGCTTATTTAAACAGCATATATATAATTTCTACTCACCTGACAGTTTTGCTCTCTAATCTAACAATGTACTGGGCCCCCACTTTACTTGACAGAGCATACATGAAAGCACAAACAAATCTCCTACTCAGTCCAGAGATAAAGAAGTCATTAAAAATGGAGGACAGCTGAAAAGCTGAGGGAGCACTCGGATGAGAGGGAAGAGAAAGTGAGGAAAATATCCTTTTGTGTCTTTCCCCCTTCATTGGAGTTAATCACGGTCCAACTTAAATTGAATATGAGTGAGATAAGCAGAACAGCAGTGACGGGTTGGGAGTTGGGGGGGGGGCGGTAGTGAGGAGGCACGGGCTGAGGAAGAGCATTTAAGTCCTAATGTTTTGTTTCCAGCCTTCGCATCTCTGGAGAGAAGACAAGGAATTGGGCAAATAAAAACTCGAAGGGATTAGTGTAATCTGTGAGACTACAGAGGCTTGTTTGTGAAGATCAGCGCTGTTAGTTGTATCTTGGGGATTATCAACACTCTGGCTGCTGATTCCAGAGGTGTGCTGCATGTAGAGCATGTGATGGGGAGTGTGTATGCATCTTGCATCCAACGGCATCCATCATGAGCTGGGTTTAAGTCTGCGTCTCCCTCAAACAATTAGATGTTGAGACAAAGAAATGAATAGGTGGACAATAGACAGCAAGCATGGCAGATTAGTTTGCCGTGTTTCTCAAGTAGCACATAACTTAGAATAATTAGTGACAGCACATTTCCTCAATGATTTAAGGTCCAGTATGAAAGAATTACTGACATCAAGTGGTGAGATTACAGTTACAGTAACAAATAGAGGACTCTCCCACTTATCCCTCCCTTTCCTGTCTGTGTGCTAAGGTGGCCCTCTCATACGAGAAAGGGTGTCTTTGTTTTAGTGCTGGACGGTATACCAGTTCATACTGAGAACCAATGTTTATTTCGTTTTTTTTATAATATCTTTTTTTTTTTGTATAAACCACGAAACAAAATGTGGTGCAGGAAAACACTGTTTTACGAGGGGACCCTTTTCACAGCTGCGCCACACATGCTTTCGGGCTGCTGAGGAAATAACTGCAGGAATGATATGGACATGACAGGAAGAGACTGAAGTTACGCTGACACACACACACACACTCGACTGTGCCTCTCTCTCGCTGGAGCACTCACTCATGCTCATGCATTAAAAAATACAGTTGTATCCCACAAAACCATTTAAATGTTGAAAAATACCATGATAAATATATTTGGTCATATAGCACTACTAAAAGTTTAAGCAGCTTGAAAGCTGGTTTTGTTTTCAGAATGTCACATTCCATGCATGGGCAGCAAAACCTCTTATTTTAGTGCCAAAGATGCTACAAACAAACATATGAGTGGCTAGTACACTGAATCTCTGCTAATAAACCCCTCATAAATGTTATAAACTGGACCTTTATTAATTGTGTTCTGGTCACTTTTATGTAATGTATGTTATTCAATACATTCAATTTAAACCGTTAAAGATCTTCTTAGAATTTTGTGTTCTAAGAAAATACACACACAATTCTAAAAAGCTCTTGCAAGTAGGAGGAAAACTAGCTGACTCTAGTATTCTGTTGTTTCAGGGATACCATAGGCCAAACCATTACATCGCAACCCAAGGTAAGAATGAAACTTTTTGTTCAAGCTTGTGTGGCACTTTAAATGTGTGGACAGTGAGAATTGAACTCTTTGTGAGGATGAACGTGTGCAGGCTCCAGGTGGGCAAGACATAACGAAGATAATTGTGTTCTTTCGATCACGTCCTCCCTGCCACAGAGGTCAGCTACGTGTCGTGCTTGTTGGCTGCACAGTTTACCTTCACAGTAGAGCATGCAAATGTTTACCCAGAGTTCAATGTGTCTACATCAGGGGTTCTCACAGTTTTGATACCTGAGGGCTGAGCTCCAAATTCTGACAAAAATGTCATACTATACTATGTCGTCCAAAATGTGAACATTTTTTTGGGGAAAAAATGAAATGCCAAAATTTGACAAAAACGTCATACTATACTGTGTCATCCAACATTTGATGACATAGTAAATACGGTTGTACAGTTTACACTTATTGGTCTGTATCCAGTAATGTCCAATAAACATTTAACAAGCTTAGTAGCTCCTGGATTAAAACCATCAACTGTAATTCATTGCGGGCCGCCAGAAATGTTTCTGCGGGCCACCATTGGCTCCCGGGCCGCACTTTGAGAACCAATGGTCTACATTATAAAGCTTTGAATTTTTACTCGAATGCTAAAGTTGAAAGAGTTGTTTTTCGTGAAACATTGTGTCCATTGATGCAATTTGTGAGCAACAATTATTGACTTCATCATTATTGTCAAAATCCCCCAAAACCTGCTTTTCAAACATCCCCATTGTTGTTTACATATGCTCTTTGCAAAGTACTTTTTGATGCTCAGTCAACTGTGTTTTCAGGGAATCTGTTGCCGCTCCTGATATACACACACATACAAAAATGACACAGGCCTCTCTGACTGAGCAGAGCTGCATGCTCGCTCTCTCTCTTTCTCTCTCTCTCCTTCTCTCTCTTATCTTTCCTTCTGTGGTGTGGTAGCGATTAATCAGACAGTCTGGGAAAAAGCTGAATAAATAAATGGATTAGCTGACATGTACGAGCACATTTTGTCACTGTGTTAATCTGGCAGGCAGATTCACAGGGCCTGGAGTACTTACCGCGACCCCGGAGGTTAAGTCTGATTGATGGTTAATTGTTATGAATTCAGCGTCAAGAGCTCTCCTCCCCCACAAGAGGGCTGCATGCATGGGGATTTTGCGTACCACTTCTTGGAGAAAAAAAAAAATCATTGATGGGGAAACAAAGAAGAGGAGTTTTTTTTGTGAGGAGGCTTTAATAGATTCACAATCTGCTTTGGTGGAGCTGGGAGTTGCATAATTACTTGTTTATTAGTGCGTCACTTCTCTTTCCTCAGTGTCTCAATTAAAACGGCCCTCTGTTTGCTATTATATCAGAAAAAGATGCCATACACATTGAGAAGGTGGATGCTCTCTTTGTATTTGTTGAGTCTGCGTGCATGAACAGCACCTGGTATACCCTGACCACAGTCAAAAACAAATTCGCCTGTCTGCAGGGGGCCTACACACTCCACAAAACACACGGCGCGTTCGTGTTCTGAGAGGAATTTCAACCACATTATAATGACTTCCATAATTGTCCCACAGTCATTAAGAGCATTCTATATTACATTGAAAAAAGTGCATATGGAGATCATCAGCCAAAGAAACAGAGGCCTGCTTTTGAGATGAAAAGCTCAAGAAGCCAAACATGTTTCCATTCAAGTTAATTAGCCCCTGCTTCCTCATTCAGCTTGCATAGTAAGTCCTCATTTCCATTATCTGTATTCGCAAGTACGATAAGGCTTTTCAGCGTGTAGAGGAAAGTGTGTGTGTGTGCGTGTGTGTGTGCGTGCAAACATCTGTATTCTCTGGGAGACCAGGCCCTTTTATAATTCATCATCAGCTCTGGCAGACTGACAGGAAGGAAGGCTCACTCTGCTGACACTAAGGCAAAGAGCAGCCACAGATGATTGGGAAGCCAGACACAGACCTGTCTCTCTCAGTCAGACAAACTGCATACTGTAGCACCTGAAAAGAACACCTGGGCATCGGCGCCACAGCTTAAAAATGAGGAAGTTGTCTGTTCTCTTTTCCCCCCCCCCCAAGTAAAGTTTTTCAGTGAGTGACACTTCCACTTCGGTCCACCGGGACTTACTCAGAAAATGATGTGACTGGCAATAGTGCTGGATAAGCTAAAAAAAAAATCTTTGTCATAAATTGGCTGTGAAGGGATGGTTGAGGGTGTGCTTAATATGGCAGGCATGTGGGATAACGTTGTCCCCACTCTCTCACTCTATAAAGTACAATGACACTCATTAGTTGGAGGTTTATTGACGAGTCCCTTTGCTCTTTCAAGGTGAGGATGGCAGGTAGAACAGCTGTCACTCCATAAAAGTCTCATCAACCAAGCTCTGCTTGTGAGTATCTAGGTCATTCTCTCATCCAGGACTTTTTTGCTGCAGCAATACAACAGCCAACTCTCAGTGACTCCAGCAGCATCTCACCTACTTTGCAGAACGAGTGCACACACGAGGTACAGGCCTCTCAGTGAACAGCTTTGCCTCTGTCCGGTTTTACGTCCTGCAGATTATTTAAATACAGATCAGACGTTCACTTCTTCCTGATGGAGGCTGTGAATTACAGTTCAGCTCTGATAAGCTCCTGCATCCTCCTGGTGATGTGGAAAAATATTCATGATGCAGGGGAAAAGGTTCAGTTTCATCAAGCTCTTTCCCCTCCAGTGTCCTCTGCTCTCACCTCCCCTCCTTCACAAGCAGCAAATGTCACCAGTAGCGCTAAAGTTTTATTATTTACAGGTGTACAACTCGAACCTCAGTGAGGGATTTGGAAGGGTATGGCAAATAGACAGAGTGAAAGAGAGAGCAAATCAGTGATAAGTGAGTGTACATTATTCCAAAGTCTGCTGCATGTAATATTAACAGGCAAGAGGGGGACGGCACCTGGCGGGGGATTTCCACAGCTGTCACGTTCCTTGCTGCTTAAGGAGGAGCAAGCGTGGTCCCAAAACAACAGTGTGTGCTGCAGCAGCATTAGCTTCTTATAACTGCAAGTTGAAGCTCTTACTGGTGTTCTTCCTCTGAGAAGTGCCTCCTCCAAACGTCCACAACCAGGCTCCGGGCATGCAGCACTAGAATAGTCTGCTCTCACTTTGTAGTCACTCAAGTGGGCTCTCGGACCACTATCGCTCCAACAATCCATGGCTTAAAGTCTGAGTCTGTACTTCGTTCGTGTCAAGTGTCTGTAACACTTGTGAAAGTCAAAATGTGAATTGTAAATTGCGCAGTTGAGTTATCAGTCGGGTGGCACCGTCCATGTAAATTGAAAAGTGACGTCTAGCAGCTTTTGTATACAGGTACATGGCGGCCATCGAGCATCTGTCTTTCGATTCGGCTGTTGCTTCTGTTTGCACCCCCTGAGCAAAAGTCGTGAGACACCATTACTGAATAGCCATCGCTCCTATAGAAAACTACAACAAGCATGTTTATATTCCTTCACTCTACATACAGTACGTCATCTGGATCATTGGTCTGATTGGTTATAGGTCTGTCCAATGGCATATAGAGGCATTTTGATCTACCTCCATTGGTCATGCCTCTTAAAAGTGGGAGATTACACTCTTTCCAGACTCATAGTAAATATCAAATGAGTCCTGCTCATGCTCCACAGTGCTCGCACCTCTGGATTTAACCCAGAAATAATAGAAGAAATATCATTTTCCATCTGTATTTAAAGTGCACATACTCATTTGGCATGCCTGATGTCGGGAAGCAACTTGTGTAAGCTTTGGAAAGCAAAAAGATCTATAGCTGGGAGAAATCAGTGCCAACTATTGGCTGTGAACAGCTAATCTCCCCCTGTCAATCTCACTGTTCACCCAACGATCTGTCCTTAATGTCCACCGTGAGCTCTATGGTGCTGTTTACTGCATCTGATTATTTGAGGAGTCCTGCAAATACGTTTTTCATAATATCTCTCTTCTAAGTTTCAAGATAATGTGTCTCTGTTAACCTTGTTACCATCTTCTAAGATACTTAGACAAAAACAAACTTCTGAAAGTGTGAGTTCTAAACTTTTAGAAGTTTACACTTCTGAAAAATCTGAAAATATTTGATAAAGATGTGGCCATTTGAATGTAGGCACTCCTCAATCTGGTTTAGGGGACAATTTTGGCCTCAAAGATTTGCTATAGGTGTATTTATTGATTTATTGTATAAGACATTTAAAACAATGAGTCATTCATTTCTCTGTGGCAAATCATTTGTTATGAAGCTGCTTAAATTTTAGGTGATTTTAGTGAAACTGACATCACACAACCAAGGTAACACCCTCTTTCAGGAAGTGATGCTGTTCACCTCTATAGACATACTAGACAACACATAAATCAGAAAATATATCAGACAACTCATCTCTTTGCCGACTGTTTTCAACATAATAGTGAAGGTGCTGGATAGATGTGCCAAAAAAAGTGGGGAGACATTTTTTACCAGATCCCCCACAGATCCAGAAAAATGGCAGAGGTGGATCACTGCTGTAAAACGAGCAGTAGCAGATGGAGTGATGGGATTCCACAAGAAACAAGCTTTTGTCCTTAACTCTTGATAAATCACTCAGACTAGATTTACCCCGAGCGAGTCTGCACGGCAACATTAACACAGCAATTATTTCATTACACGGCGCGTTGCCAGTGACAACAACACTGTCTTTAGCCTGTACACTTCAGAGTTGAATATTTGTCACAAAGCTTCGATTGCAAAGCTCCAGGCTCGTGTAAACTTTCAGTGACTATCTGGACTTTCTGGAGTGAAATGAAGGGAAATTAATCAGGAACTTGAAGATCTTACAATACTGCAGGACTGGAATAATGTCCTTCGCACCTGTTTGAAACTTGTAAAAAAGCATGGCGGGGCATTTTAAGGATCAGATATATATTCAGTCTGACAAGTTTTGTGATATATTGGCAGATCTCTGTGAATTTAAAGTGCACAGGGAACTCTGACAGGTTTGGTCCCGTTCATTTCTGCTGCATCTTAAGCTGCCAACATGATGGCTCATAGAAACCAAGTGTCCAGAACTCTATAAAACCTCCTTAATCTTACACACTGGACATTCTTATCTAAAGAGAACCTTATTTACTGCAGTGATCATTTTTAACTTGCACCAGGGGATAAATCAACTCAGGATGAGTGGACTTTTTTTTCAGTGATTTGTTCACACAAAAAGGCCGTCCGCCACTTTAACGTGAACACTATAAAATATTTTTGTCAGTAGCTAATACTATGCATCAGATCATCTGAATCTATGCTTCCTTCCTTTTAAGTGCCATCAAGTTCATTGGTGGCTAACACCTCCTCCTCACCTATCCTCCATCTCTGCATGCATATGGAAACATAAACTGGCTGGTTCGAGCTTGGCAGGAGTCTCCCATTGGACAATTTACCATATAATGCCAAGTGTTATTGTGTTACTGAAGTCCTACACACCAGCTGTCCTTCTTCTCAGTCTCCCAAACTTCTCAGCAGTGTGTATTCTTCCTCGGGGACAAGTGTAGGAGGTAGCTGCGTGGGTGGTTCAATCAGGTTGGGTTGTTACTGGAGAGAATGGAAGTGACTGGATTTGGAAGAGTTGAGGTCCTGCAGTTAAAAAATCGAGTGGAGCCACAATCACACACAACGCAGAGGAAGTGAGGGAATACAAATGGAAGATAAGGAGTTTTGTTCCAAATTTCTAAAAAAAAAAAAAACAGTTGGGTCAGCTGAAGTTTATTTGCAAAATGTTCTTGTTATCCAAAAAGAGGTGCATGAACAGGCTGCCAGCAGAGGAGACATTATCACAAAATCAGTGGCTCCATTTTTACAGCCAAAAGACTCTTAAGTTTAAATGGAGTATTTGTGAAAAATAGTGTTTTAATGTGATTTGAGCTATGTCACACAGTGCTGTGGCTGATTACAATCAGATGCCAGATACTCTAGGACTGTTAATACACTATATAACATATATAAATGCACATAATGGTGTGCATAATCAAGTGAATAAAATGCTGCTGCCTTGATGGAAATTAGGCCGCACATTAATAGAATTGGATGCAACCTTCTGCTATGATTTATAAACTGTATAGATTCATTTATATCCAATGAAAAGCATCAGAGGTTGATGCATACGCTTCAAGGCCTCTGTGAATAATCCATACAGACCATGTTAACATTTATGTTTTAATAATGCCATAATGTTCCTGGACTTGTGGAATGAAGTCATTGTTAATAGCTACAAAACATGACCATGTGTCTGTTTGCTTGACACTTAATTTATGTCAACATTGTGAATCTCTTATTTTTCTTCTGTTGTGACCTCGACCTAGACTCATCTCTGAGAACTAACCTCCAATAGTTGCTTCATAGAAGTTAATGGAAACACACTTTTTTTTTTGTTACTGAAAATGTAATGACAATTTGCAATACATTTTAATGGAAACCTGGTGATTGATTAATTGAGGACTATTAGTTGGCACTGTTAAACATGCATGGTAATAATTGGATGTCATCAGCCACAAAGCTGAATAAACCAGTGAATGTGAAGCCTGTATCAATGAAGCCATGGACAATAATGTAAGTATGGCAGTTATGGTAATATATGAATTATGAAATGTGTATGCACTGTGAAAAACACTCATTTGTTGGGGCTTTGAAAGTCTGGTCACTTTACCCTACAGTTTGGTACATATTTTTACGACACCACCAAATTTTTGTCAAAGATTTTTTCGAATTTTGGACGACATAGTATAGTATGACATTTTTGTCGAATTTTGGACCAAAAATTTTGGGTCAACATTTTTTTTTAATTGTGGTCGACATAGTATAGTATGACGTTTTTGTAAAATTTTGGACCAAAAAAATAAATAAATTAATAAATCGAAAAAGTTTTCCAGCCCTTTTTGCTCTGGGGCTCCACCTGCAGACATTTTATGGTACTGCAACCAGTAGTTCTTTGTAGATGTCATTCACGAAGTAGATATTTGTAATTGTGTTGATTTATAAAGTGGAAATGTGTGTGTGTGTGTGTGTGTGTGTGTGTGTGTGTGTGTGTGTGTGTGTGTGTGTGTGTGTGTGTGTGTGTGTGTGTGTGTGTGTGTGTGTGTGTGTGTGTGTGTGTGTGTGTGTGTGCGCCTGCACTATCAGGGGCATTTTATGCCAGCACACTATACTAAAAAAAGCGCCTATTCGATGACATCAAACCTCTAACGTGTACATTTCAGTCACACATGCACACTTTAAGGCGTCTGAAGTGTTGGCTTCAGTACAATAGTGACACACGTGTTAACACCTATAGCGTGTGCACGCCTACAGTATAACTCATAACTAGACACTTTCATCAAAAAAAGGTATGCGAGTGGATGGGGCAGCCAGGCGGAGGGATTTCCTGGGAGCACATACATGACGTCACTCGAGATTCCCGTTCGACGTAGTGCTGTCCGTGGTGCTGGATCCTCATAATTGAATTGAGGTTATAAGGTTATATATATATATATATATATAATTATAATGATATATAAACTAAACTGTATGGGTCTTGGTTTGGCAGCTGAACAGCTCATGAGCAGACTCTCCCGTCTCGTCCAGAAAATATTTCCTGAACTCGTCCTATTTTCTAGCATTGCCGAGGTAGTAGATGATCATAAATGAATACCACGTCATCAGTCTTCAAAGGGTGGTTAAAGATTAGTTAAAGACTAAAGACAATACTCATCTCTCCAACTCCAAATGACTGATAATGATTACTGATTACAGGAATAATGATCGGATTATTCTGATTACTGATTGCCATTGTATTTGTTTTGTTTGTTTAGTTTTGTTTTTTAAATGATCAGTATTGACCAACATGAACATTTTATCTTGTAAACCTCTCCAGTCAACCCAACAAGCCTTATTTAATAGCAAGGGTTTCAGTTCTGAAACCAATTCAAGCACTGATTTTAGTTTTAATATTCAATTGAACTTAGTTTGTGTGTTTGTCCAAAATGTAAATGGTCCTTAAGCCTAATGTAGCTCTCCCAGCATCTCAGAACACTTCTAGTAAATGTAATGTTTTCATAATGATAGTCTTTTGTAAGCAAAGCTTTCAAAGCAAATAGGCCTAAATTGTCCACATTGTTCCTGATGACCAGGCCATTGGTGCTGCACTCAGTGTTTGAATGTGAGTGAAGGCATTGTGAAGCGCTGACAATACTAAAATCTCAAGGACTCAGTCTTCTTCCATGGGAAATTCTATTAAAAACTGGGGCTTTATCATGTCAGTATGTCTGGTTTGATTTTAGCTCGGGAAGGTTGTAGATTGTCCTTTTATTTTCTGTCTCTTTCACTTTGTCTGCTGTCGAGAAATGTTCTCTAAATATGGACAATTGTGAAGTATACACATTTAAGTGGCATGTAATAGTGGTGAAGTGAAAAATAAGTGAGTAAATGCAATAGTTGGAATAATGACAATTTTGACATGACCTGCTTTTTAACAGGTCTCGGGGGGCCCAAAGGTTATTTAAATTATTCATGAATTAGTGCGCAAATGTCAAGGAGGACAAACACTAATAGTTTGTGTCTGTGCCATGTTGTGTTATTGCTTGCGTCTCTGTGTCTGCATAATTTTCCCATGTCTCCAGGTAATCCAGGCCAACACAGGAGAATGCAGATTTGCATTTACTAATTAATTTGTCAGAAGTGATTTTTTTTGTGTGTATGTGTGCGTCTCAGCTTTGTTCTTGATTAAAACTAATATTAATATTTTTAATTAACCAGAATAGTAATTAAATTCTAATCAATTCACAATTATTGCTCAGTGAAGTTTTAAATATTGGAAGCAGTGAACGGTTCTCTTCTACGTTCTCTCCACGTTCTCCAGACACATTTGGGTTTGGTTCGGTGGAAAGGTTGGCGATGAGCAGATGAGGTGGAGTGGTAATTACTTTGAGCTTTAACAAGCACACACACACTCAGAGAGAGAGAGAGAGAGCGAGGCAAGGGCTGTAGCCTCATCTTCAAATTCATGATTAATTTCTACCGTTGTTTTCATCTGTATTTAAGCTCTCTGCTGTAGAGTAAGCACTTTGGGATCAATCTGTTGTAGAGAGGACTATAAATAAAACTGACTTGGCATGTTTCTTGGCGCTCGAGCCGACGAGTGAAAATGGAGAGGAAATTGCTCCATAAACTGAATTGTTGCTGTCAGACTCTAATACCTCTAAATCCCCTGTGCTTTTATTGTGTGCGAGCTGATCTGAATGTTAGTCTGTGTCTGAAAAGAAAATGCTTCATTGTTATGATCAAATGACATGATATGATAAAAAAAAAAAAAAAAACACATTGCAGCTTACAGGAAGTAGACGAAGTTAAGTTGACTAAACTGTGTTGTCATGGTAATGATGATAATAATAATAATAAGGGCTGCAAGCAACGCTGACCTACCCTAGCGAGGCCACCAAAAAGGTGGACCACACCCTGTTAACTTCCTGTTGCCAGTATGTGGCGCAGTGATTGGCTTTCAGGTCATCATTGTGGAGTGAGTGACCCTAATAAGAATGTGAAAAAGAATAGAGATGGTGTGGAAGCTTGCTGCATGCTATTCCTACAAACATCCTACAACTTTTTGGCCACGACCATGGTTGTCATGGTAACCCTCCTGCGGCATGGCTAGTGGGAACACACAATGTGAATCACAATTTTCACCAAGTTGGAAACGCGTGTTCCACAGGTGAGGACCAGAAACACAGTTTTAGAATAAACACGATATTAGAATTGACACAGTGCAGGAATCGCAAACTCTCACAATCCCCGAGGCTTCCTAGTTTCTATGGTATTTAAAATGTCAGTAGAAATGTGCCTTACTGTGAGGAGTTTTGTCTTTGGGTCTTTTTCTGTGTTGTGTTGCCAAGCCACCTGAAGTCTCAGGTACTCGGGCGTCACACTCTCATCCATACCCTCTTTTGTCGAGGAGGAGTCCCAGACTCTGGCCGTGTCTTACAGCCCTATCACAGCAGTCATTACCAAATCTATAGCAAAATATAAAGCACTTTGAGTGGTCATTAAGACAAGGAAAGTGCTCTGTAATTACAGAACAATGACCATTATCATTAAACGAAGGGTATTGCACCTCTTGCACGTTATGTCCAGTCTGAGGGAACTTAATGAAAGAAGAAGTGTCCACACTAAATATAGCATACATAATAAATATATAGAGAGAGTTAACTAATAGCACTTTTGTTTGTTTGTAAGCTATTTTTTGTTGCCATTTTCAGGAAGTAGTAAAAAGCCAAGTTTGACATTGTAAGGTTGAAAGGAAGTGGTGCAATGTGAGATGGACTAATTGATGTCATTGAGGAAAATGTCTCTTTTGTTATTAGCTAGGTGCATATTTCCACTTGATTACACTACTGTAATGAAAGATAACATAAAAATGTGTTTTTCTTGTTTTCTTAGAATCACAATTAAAATGAAAGCATTAATTTTTTTTTTATTTTGTAAGTATAACTTCTAAAACTTAAGATAAATCCCTGAATCTGCTGTAAATAGTTTCCACAGGAGGTAGACACTGAAAAAAGTCAGATTGTGGTGATGGCGATCAAGGTAGCCAGGAAACCATGACTACTTTTATGACAAGCTGTATTTTATCATGACAGCTCTGTCTTGTGTGAACACTTACATCAAGTCACATTTTAATATGCTCCTATCTGCACTTTTAAAGGTAAATTTGGCTAAATGGATTTGCCACGACAAACCCAGTGATCCAGATGGATCCTGGCACTTAAAGACTTTTATCTCTCTATTTTGTATGAGAGTATTGTATGTTTTGGGTAACGCCGACTGCACGTCTGTCCGTCCAGGGAGTGGATCCCTCGCCTGTGGTTCTCCCTAAGGTTTCTACCTCTTTCTTTTGCCCTGTTACAATGGGTTTTTGTTCCTGGTAGTTTTTCCTTACCCTGGCCGAGGGTCTAAGGACAGAACCCTACCAACCCTGTGAAGTTCCATGAGACAAACGGTGTCTTGTAATTGACTATTGACAATATTATAAATCCATTTACCTCTGCTGCTTCTCCATTTATCTGCACATATTATCTTTATTTAAGAGTGTTACTTCAAAATCAATTGTTTTACACATCTTTTTTTACCCTTCGCTTATATTTTATATGTGAGAGATATGTCGTCAATTGCACTGTGTGGATGATGCACTTGGATTTAGTCGTACTATGTGCAGAGGTTCTGATTCTGAAAAAATGACATTTTCTCTGGTTCTCTCTCAAAGGCCCCATGCAGGAGACGGTCTTTGACTTCTGGCGGATGGTCTGGCAGGAGAACACGGCAGCTATCGTCATGGTGACCAACCTGGTGGAAGTGGGAAGGGTGAGTGTTAAATACATGTCCAGTGTAACCGCAGATCGCAAATAAGATAACCTTGCCCCCCTGTCGACTGAG